>NW_015505277.1:2991242-3012664 GCF_001515645.1 Sinocyclocheilus grahami | reverse complement strand
GAAACAGCCACTTTTTGGTTGTTAAAAAAGGTGCACTTGTTCAAAACATTTGCGTTCGATCCTTCGCTGGCTATGCTGATTTTAATCTTGCGGTTCTGTTGTGTTTGTGTCGCAAGTTCAGTGATGCAGGTAGTGACGATTCTCTCCGGCCAATCCGTGATCAGCAGAGTTTACACGTCACGTTTTGGTAACGGTATGGTTCACTTGGAACCTCAACCGAGGTGGTACTAAAAAAATTACCAGGTACTGTACCCAGTGGAAAACCCCCCAAAAGTGAACCGTACCGAGCCGTACTGTGCCGTACCATGGAGTGGAAAAGCGCCATTAGTAAACGGTCTGCTTAATATCTGCTAACACTTTATTTTGGTGGTTCCCAGTCATTCTACTGACTCTAAGTAAATCTGTAAGTATGTCAACTTATTCTACTAACCCTAACCTAACAGTCTACTAATACTCCGAGTAGTTGACATAGTTGCAAATTCATGTGAGTTAGTTCACATGTACTGTAGCTGCAAAGTTCATAGAATGTATAAAGTGGACATTTGAAAAAGTGTAACCAAACAGGACAACTGATTCCAGATTTGTTGGTCACTCTGGAAATGGAACGTCAAGTCTAGAGCACTGTATTGTAGGATACAGTACTCCAAGCAGTGTTCTCAAATTGTACACTTCATATTTGTGACCCTGGAGCACAAAACCAGTCTTAAGTCGCTGGGGTATATTTGTAGCAATAGCCAAAAATACATTGTATGAGTCAAAATTATTGATTTTTCTTTTATGCCAAAGATCATTAGGATATTAAGTAAAGATCATGTTCCATTAAGATATTTTGTAAATGTCCTACTGTAAATATATTAAAACTTAATTTTTGATTAGTAATATGCATTGCTAAGGACTTCATTTGGACAACTTTAAAGGCGATTTTCTCAATATTTAGATTTTTTTGCACCCTCAGATGCCAGATTTTCAAATAGTTGTATATCGGCCAAATATTGTTCTATCCTAACAAACCATACATCAATGGAAAGCTTATTTATTCAGCTTTTAGATGTATAAAGGGTCTCAAGGTACAACTATCTATTGTATTAATGCATTATTCCCAGCAATACGCAGCATAATTTTGAAAAATTGACCATCATGAAGGTTATTCCATGCACACAGAACAACTTTGCCTACTGTTTCTGAAAGTTACTATTATACAGTATGTGTATTTTAAAGTACATTCCGAACATACCTAGTACATTTTTGGCATACAGGTTTATGCACCCATGGCCTGTATCTGTAGTAGCCTGACTGTTACGTTTTCAAGTAGGCAAGAGGGCCCTCTGTGGTGAAGAACAATAATTTAGAGTGAAATACGTGGAGATGGGAATCTGAAGTGGTTCTCTGCGCTCTCTCCCGAGCCCCATTTATCTGTCATCACCTTAGCTGTCCCATATATTCAGGCACAGAGTCAATGCAATTCACTGACACCATCATTCACTTCAGGGCTCTCTAGTGCCAACTGCCTGTGAGAATCAACCTCAGTAACACGGCTTTAATTTATATGACATGAAAGAAGGGATAAACACCAAACCAAGGCTATAAACTCACTTGATCTATTTGAACTGAAGATAGTGCTGGAAAGGTCTAGAAGCATTTAATATCTCTGCAAGCAGTAATTACTAAACAAAAGGTCTTTAGGGGTGAATTATACTACAGGCTATTAAAGGTCAATGGGATGAGCTATTAACCCCAAATATGCAGTTACATTTCTGAAACAGGAGAATATACAGCTCTGAGTTCATCCCAAGGGCCCCCCCACTACCACTAAAGGAATAAATGTGAACATATCAGAAGAGAATATTAATGATGTTTAAAACAATTATTGGTAACACTTTACTTGAAGGGGTGTGCATAAGACTGACTTGACACCTTCATAATCATGACATGACACATGTCATGAATATGAAGGATGTTTTATGCATGTTTATGACAACTGTCATTAAGTGTCATTTGCTCAGTTATGTCATTTCTAATGCAAATATGACATTATTTGACCTAACCCTAACCTAACCCTACCCCTACCCTTACCCCTAACCATAGCCCATAACAAAGACATCTCAAACAATGTCATCTTTGCATTAAAAATTACATAACTGAGCGAATGACACTTAATGACAGTTGTCATAAACATGCATAAAAAACCTTCATATTCATGACATGTGTCATGTCATGATTATGTAGGTGTCATGTCATGATTATGAAGGTGTCATGTCAGTCTTATGCACACCCCTTCAACTAAAGTGTAACCCAATTATTTTTTGATCAGTGAGTTAACACAGGTCCTGATAGCCATCTTCAACTGTGTGGTGGTCTTTGACTCAGCTTAACTGACTATAACACTAAAAACACATCCACTAAACAACAGTCCAGTACAGAAGCTTTCCATCTAGAATCAAGTTAAACTTGTATAAGCATGATACCATTATACATTATACCATTATACAGACAATTCCCCTGAAGCAAGCTGGAAATAAATGGTTAACTAACCAAAAATGAAATTTCTGTAATTATTTAAATCACCCTCGTGTTGTTCCAAACTCATATACCTTACTTTATTTAGGGACGAAATTCTAAAAGCTGACCGTTTTCCACACAATTATAATGAATGGAAACTGAAGCTGTCAAGCTTCAAAATGGACACAAATTCATCATAAAAGTAGTATAAAAAAAGTCATCTGACTCACAAGCTTTATGTGAAGAACAGGTCAAAATCTGACATTGACTAGAAATCTTGGCATCTACTGTAAGCTCTCATATCTTTCTTTTGAGAACTTCTCTATTAATCAGCTGATCTGGTCCAAAATACTTGTTTAAATTATTCGTTCAGGAATCAGATCTGGCTTTCAAGTCGTGTTTAACAGCTTATTAGAGAAGGAATGTTCTCAGAATAATAAATCAAACTTTAGGCTGTTCCACGTACAATCACGACTTGAAAGAAGACTTAGGCTATATAGCACACAAGTTGCATGGGATACATTGCAATACTTTTATGGCATTTACATCCATTTTAAAGCTTGAAATCTTGAAGCCTGAAAGCTCCAGGCAGCATTTACTTGTAACTGATCAATCAATTATTAAAATGTCCTTTTTTGTGTCTCCTTTTCCTCCCTACCGCCTTTCTCCCAAATCACAGAAACACCCATCAGGAAATAACAGACAACCTGCAACGGGGTCTCCCTGTCCTGACTTTTTTCTGCTCTCTGTGACAATGAGATACAGTGGCACCAATGTAAGAGTCCCTCGACAATGCACCACAGCTGTGCAACTGTCCCAATTTTAGTTGTCACCAATTCCGCCAACCGTTTTTTTCTCCCTCACTACCGGCCCAGCACAAATGTTTTTCTTTTAATGACCCTTTTTTCAATATGCAGTTCTTAGAATCAGGTTTCAGACAAATGGAAAGTGTCAAAAATAAGGGGCCAAACTGTACACCAACATGGTCACAGAACATCTGTTTCCTGGCTTCAAAAGCTCTTCCCTTCCAGGTGACTTCACTTTCACGGGAAGGGAATCCCTACCTCTGGAGACTTCCTGAAATGCCTCCAAACTATAGTGTTGAATTAATAATAAAACATTTGCTTTGAATTCTTTTGGAATTGTGTTGGGCCAAATTACACCTCATTTTGGATTGTTTATCCATCTCAAACTTAAGGACGAAGCAGAATCAACAGCAGATCGACCATTTAAATGGAGCTTCCAGGTTTGAGAGATAAATATCTGGGAGTTTATTGGCGGCTTTGTTCAGACACACATTTAGAGCAATGTGAGGGACAGTTAGAAGGCGAGATGCCAGAGAAGCAGGGGATGCTTTTGTGATGAGCATACTACCAGCTTGCAGAGACTGTGTGCTTGTCATCTTCAAGCTGAGCAGAGGCAGAGCCGTGCTTCACAGCAAGGCAGCAGCAACTTGTGCCCACCCCATAATAATTACTGACATTCCCTGCACGCCAGCTTCCCTCCTCTTCTCCTCTGGCTCCCTGAAACTGCCAATTTGCCTTAAACGAGCCAAACTTAATCCCATCACTCCCAGGCTACTGTCTCCACCACTGTCTAAATGGCTGCGGCTACGGGAAGAACAAAAGGAGAGAGGCAACAAACAGCAAGGCCTTAACCTTCTAACTTCCACCCTCTGGATCGCTCTGTCAAATACCAGCACCTCTCGGCCCTCTTTGTTGTCCCAATCCTCCTGTCATTTCCTTGTAATTGTGCTCAATGGAGCTTGAGATCTACTCTCCCATGTCTCCTCGCTGCTCTAAGCCATCTCATTCTCTCCTCCTTGTGCCTAAGAGCACTGCCTTTCTGTAGATGCTCGACACAAACAAGTAACTCTCAACACTTGGGTTAAGTGACACTCGACACTTAACCCAAGCAACTCTCCGGCTCAGCGGCGGCCGGCCTTCCCGGCATGGCCTTGGTTTAATGCGCTATCACCTGTCTCCACAACCTCACTCCTTTACCTCTCCACCTCCAGACTCCATCCATCATCCTGTCCTTTTCTAAACTGGGACAGCCAGTCACCCAAGTGCTTAACCCCTCTTTCCCTCCATTTCTTTCTGTGCTTTAGGAATCCATCTTTCTCCTGCACCTGCGGAGCATGTCCTTTCCCATGTAGACTGCTGGTCTTCAGAGGATCGGCTAGGGAAGACCAGGCCCACTGACCCCTGTGCGGAAGACGTCACAGCTGTCCCTCTATCGCAGCGTGCTGCCCACCTCTCCGTGACAAGTGTCCCTGTTTCCTCATCCATCAATTTCTCATCCTCGCTTACATTCGTGCTCTCTCAAAACTGACCCTAACCGAATGTTACTGCTCCACTTTCCTGGCTCTCCTGATAAAGCCTCACCGCACGTCCTATTTCGTGGCTCACTTTTTTGCAATTTCTCCTCCTGTACCACCCGAAGAGCTTGATGAAGGTTCTCCACCCTTCCTAACCCCCTGCCAGAGATTATATGTGCTATGTCATAGCTGCCAGAGCTCCACAGACAGTAAGAGCTGCACATTACTGAGGGCTGATGGGATGCTGACATTAAGACAATAGGACCGTTTTCAGAAGCTCAATTAAATCGCTGGTGACAGCATGCATTTGAGGGCATATCTGCTGTGCGCCACTTGACTCTATTCATTAGTACAAGATGGTACCAAGCAAGTCTTGTTTTATATGTGTATATTTATAGCTAAATAACCAGCTGGTGAACAGAATTCTGTGAAGATGCTCTGGGCTTTGTGATCTTGTCAAATAGAGTCGGAGACACAAAGAGATGACAAGTGCTTGGGGACTTTGCATGTTGTTTCAGAAGGAGACAAAAATAACTGCCTAACAGAACACTACTATGGGGGATTTCAAATGTTGAAATGCGATCCAGGCTGCATTCAGCGCTGGAAGAAAGAGTTGTTGTGCTTTAGCTTGAAGTGGTATGTTTAGTCACGGGAAGACATCTAGCCCTTATGAGCAACAATTGTAGTAATGTGCGCCAACTATAACGACTATCAAATTAAGTTGAAATTGATGTTTTTTTTCCACTAAAGTGTTGGCGCTCAGGGCCAGTCGATAAAAGTGTGTGTAAAAAAAAGCGCTCCCTCTAAAGAGCCGTGTGATAAGTGGTGAGAGGCCCTTGGCAAGGGTGGAGGGTCGCATTGATTTAGCTTGAGCATTGCAGAGCAATTCAGCTGACTCACTTCACTGGAGGTTAACGAAAGAAGAGATGCGAGGGATGTGTACTATTAGAGCCTCGGTAAATGGCCTGCCAATTGTCAGACTAATTAAAAATGGCTAATTATAATGCGTGTTACTTCAAATAATCCCTCAGCTATAAAGTCGAGGCTGTCAGGCGTAAACAAGGCGTGTGACTGCAGTGAGGAGAAAATCAATGGACATCTGTTCATTTATCTCAGGCAGGAGACCAAATTGAAAAATGGATTGCCCAACTTGCCACAAATCTGCATTGTGATAAAGGTGCAATACATCGCAACACCTGCTTAGGAGGCGATAATGGGCATTTTGACGGCTGGCCGCTAACCCCGTGGATTGCCAATAAAGGATCAAATTGCAATCTTTTGCTGGCCCGTGAATTGAGAGCTGGAGGAATTTGTAGGTATAGACAAGGCGGGCCAGACAGGATGTCTTCAATCATGGAGTGAAATTCTTCTGTGTGGTGAACAGGGTGTTCATTATGGAACTCTAATGAGTGAAAATTAGACAATAAATCTATTCCACTGGCTCCTCGGCTCTGGAGTCTTAAACCTAATGATATTGCATTTCAGCCTTTTAACAATGGGCCAGTCCATATGTCCCCTGATAGTTTCCTGAAGATTGCTCTGAATTCAGACCACACCGATAGTCTGCAGAGGACTGATCGTTGATCTCCAAATAATCCGCACCGGAGCACTCCATGATTGGATGTCTAAAACTGACAACCTAGGAAGCCAATTTCTTTAAGTATGAATGGTCCTATGGCAGTTTTAACTATTGAAAGAGGTCTTAAATTTGTGGTTATGGCCGTTCACCTTAGGACTTCAAAGAAAACAGTACATATATACAGTAACAACAATTATGTAAAGCTAACACTTAAAATAAAACAGATGATAAACAGATGAGTACAATGAGGCTCAATGCCTTCCCAAAGATCCTTGGATGTTATGTTCTTCCAAATAAAACATGGCAAACCAATCAAAACATTCCAAACCACATGTAGAACAAAAAAAAATTGTTGTACAAAGTTCTATACTGCTCCAAAGCCCTATAACTTCAAATTTGACCAAATAATCACAGGTGAGTGCAGTTTCTTGGGACAATAGGAGGAATAAGCCAATCAAAAAGGCAGAGCTGTTTATAAATAATTGTAAATCTACACATTTCATATTCTCAGTAAGTACCCTCAAACCAAGATTTCTCATTTCCCATTTTTTCTCAGTAATCCTGGCCTCCAGGCCTGTATGTATTGCGGTGTCAGAGGAAGAGAGCCACGGAGAGGCAGGAAGAGAGAGAGAAGCAAGAGCGTGGAATTATAGTGAGAGCGATTAGCCCTGCGTGTGTAATAGATCATGACCCACACACCAGAGCAGAATCCATCTTCTGTAGGGGATCAACCTATCACCTTCGCTCTGCCCACCTCTCAGAAACACAGCACTATCAGTTTCCTAGAAATTTCACAGTTTTATTGTTTTTTTTGAACATTAAAGCATGTCAACATATTCTGTAACACCAAATACACAAAATAATGATCTTTAAAAAAAGCATCATATGACCCCTTTAAAATCTTTGTTTTCAAACTCAGATTCAGAAGTTTTTTTTGTTTTTTTAGAGTTCAGAACAATTTTTATAGCTTCTTGCTTAATGAACAGCCTGGTTAGGTCATGTTGAGAAAGACGACATGAAATGTCGAGGACAAGGGAATAAATGGGGTTGTAATGCACCAAATATCAACCCTTTTTTAAATGTAAGAGTGTGTGCAGTCATTTGTAACTTGAATGTGTGAGGCGTCCATGTAATTTACTTGCAGTGATTTTAGCTAAGCAAAAACGGTCCATTCTTCTGCCTGAATCTGGTATTTGTTATATCATTTCAATGCATTTTTCGTAATCAAAAACACTGGTTTGTAGTGCAAATAGTTTTACAATTTACTGCACTTTGATATTCTTCTAGATATTTACCAGTAGAGGCTAATAAATCCTAAGTCTCACATTCACAGAACATAGCTTCCACATTGCAAAATAAGGTGGATACATGTCTGGATTTGTATGCTAACCGCTAGGCTACAGCTCTGCCATTTGCAAATTAACCAAACAATGACTGTCCTCTTTTTTAAAACATGCCATTAAGTTCAACCTGGGTAAAATAAGCGAAACCGCTAAGCAAGCAGAAAGCGGAAAACGAATATTTATGTAGCCGCTATTCGTCCAGATTCGGGCTCTTGATAAGAAGCAGCAATATGAAGCTTGAATCGCTATCAGTGTGATCCAGCCACAGGAGTGAATTGTGTTCCTGTCAGAAGTTCTTCTCCGAGACACTCGCACAAACAAGCAGACACAGATTAGCGACATTATAAGCTCCATCTGGCAGCAAGCCCCGTCTCCCATTTCTCTTGCTGTCTCGCTCACCCTCTGATACTCTGTGGCCATTCATCCTCAGCTAAGCCCAGATAGGTATACGGATGCAGGCCGACGGGTGGACGGCCCCGTCGAGGTCCTTTTGTGCTTTGCGGCTGCTTGGTCCATACACTCTCAATGGCAAGCCGTGTATTACATGTGAAACGCTTCTCAAATCCAGTGTGGGGAACAAACTAGCGCCTCAAATTCAATAAAGAATCATGAGAGAGAAGTAATTTCATCACTGCTGGCCACCATTTGATTTACTATTGCCCATAACTAGACGACCCACCATTTACAACCACCCTCTTGCTAACATACACACACTACTGTTCAGAACACGCTCTTGATTCCATTCTTGACTTTCACTCAAAATTTACTCAGTTAAGTACATATTACAGAGCAGAAAGTTAAGTGCTACCTTGCTGTACAAAGTGCTCCAGACAGCAGTCTCTCACGCGCTTTCTCTCTGTCGGCCTTCCAATAGTTTTTAAACTCAAACTGAGAGTGGCAGGCAGGAAGAATTGCAGGAACAGGTGACAACAAGATAATAGCTTCCACTGCAGAGAGTTCATCACACTGCCCTGTCTCGATTTTGCAGGAGCGTGTGTGTTTGGTGAGCTTTATAGAGAAAGTGTATCTCATTGCGTGTGTATGAGTAAGAGAAACTCCATGGCTCTGTTCCAAAACCAAGTAATCCGGTTAAAGCAGACTGCTTTTAAAGGCATCATAGGCTTGTGCCTGATGCAAAGGCCATTCCAAAAATATATTTTTGTTTACTTTTGTACACTACACTATGTTGGTACTTTTTGGTCTTTGAGTCTTGAAGAAAAACCTAAGTACTGTTTTTAAGAAGAACCACTGCTCTAAGATTCAACATTTAAGGCAGCAATGCATGTATCTTACATAAAAGCCATGCCAGCATGCATTGCAACAAGCTTTTCGACATTGTGAAATGAACATTTTCATTTATTATGATTATGCATCTGATCCGTACATAATTTCTGTAAACAGGGATTTCCTACCATATTAATTCAAGATCAATGTAAGCTTGAAGTAAATGAAAATGTGACTTTCTGCTGGGTTCCCACACCTTTTGATTAATGAACTTTCATGAATTGTCCATAACGTATCCATTAATCACAAACTACTGGAAAAGGGGTTTTAAAAATAATTTTAGAGAGACTGCACTCACAAAGATTTGTGGCTGATGAATATTTAAGAGCGGAGCATAACTTAAATTGTATAGTCGCTAGAATTTTCTATTTCTTTTTGCAGGCCCGGAAAGCCATTTTTTAAATTCTGTATAGGCCTTTAGTTTTTTCATGACTGTGTGACCTAAGGCCATCTGTCCACTTTTAGGTCAAAGAGTCCAGTTTTGAAATACCATATTTGTCTACCAGCACAGACACTCATTTTTAGATCAACATTTTATACCTTATACCAGGGATCCTCAAATCTGGCCCACGAGATCCACTTTCCTTCAGAGTTTAGCTCCAACCCTAATCAAACACACCCGAGCATGCTAATCAGTGTCTTCAGGATCATTAGAAAATCACAGGTAAGTAAGTTTGATCAGGGTTGGAGCTAAACTCTGCAGCGCATTGGCCCTCCAGGGTAAGATTTGAGGAACCCTGCCTTATACAATAGTATTTAATACATAAATAAATAAATAAAAAACTGTTATGGTCAAGTTAACATTAAGTGAAGTACATTTAGACAGAATATTGTCAGTGTGGACGGTTCTATTCTGTTTTGCCAATCACTGCATCTCTGTTTAACACAGTGGTGTTTAGTTCCTGAATTATTTTAGCATTTTTGAGTCAATGTCAATGATTCGATAAGCCATCATAAAGACAGCTGCTAAAGTCAAAACTGCACACTAGTATATTACTCTTACTATTTTTAGAATACCTTACTAGGGCAGAAATAGCAAAAGTAAGCTTCTGAAATGATCGGTTCACTCTCTTCATTTCTGAATGAATCATCCATTTTGAATGAATCATTTGAATGAATCAATCAATTACTATAATTAATGATTAAAACAGTGAATTATTCCTGGTTTTAGTTTCATATTTAACGTTTTGAAGTTACTTTATAGTTCTATGTTCCTTATTTAACACAATCCCTGTATAAATACATCTAATGTGAATTCTGCACTCGTATGTGCTTTTTTAATGCCTATTCTACTTACTGTGTTTTTAGCTTAGCAACATGCCCATGCCAAACTCTACTGACATCAAATGCTGTGTAGGAAAATAGAGGTACAGTCTATGTCAAAAGTTCCAAAACTTTCACTTATTAGATTTATAAATTTAAGATGCTGGGTAAGCAGATAGTATATACAGTAGCAAGACAGCTCACTGGGTTTCAGAACAGAGCCTGTATGTGTGTGTGTATCGCCATGCACTGATATGTGTGTGCATGTGGGTGACACATTCAAGACTCTTCTTGTTCTGACGGTCCATTCAAATTAAAATGAACCTCCATCACATTAGCGAGAATAGGACAATGACCCTTTTTCAGCTGTTGGGCAGAGAGCAGGATTATCAGCCATATATATATATATATATATATATACATAGACACAACTGCAAACATTATCATTGCTTTCCTGTCTCTCTCTCTCTCTCACACACACACACAAAATAAGGGTTATGGTGTATTCATTTCACCTGCACTTGGTAGAGCACTCATTTTGCTTTGCTAAGAATCTTTTAATGATAGAACAGCCATTGAATTTTCTTGAAAGGTGGTCAGAGATTATATGACTCTTGTTGTATGAATGTGTGTGCGAGCACGAAAACGTAAAAAAATAAAATAAAATTTAAGATGACATTTTTTACATTTAAAATATATGTAGGGAATGTCCTTCAGAAAGATTATAAAGAAAAATATAAAATAACTTGTCATTTCTCATGCCATATAATGGTATAATACATTTTTTAATGAAATGCCTATGTATAAAATGTCATCTTAATGTAGAGAATGTCCTTGAGAAAGTTTAGAAAGAGAAAATAATAGGTCTCATTTACTAATAATTGCATGGATTATTCGTATTCATACATACAGAAGAAATTAGCAGTTCTCACATCTGATGAAATTTAATTTTAAATGAAATGTCCATGCATAAAATGTTTACATGTTTTAAAGGCAACACTTATATGCAAGGTTTCAATTGTTCCTATATTTTTTCCTAAATTAAAAAAAAAAAAATAAATAATAATAATAATAATTTAAACTTGGATGAATTATGATTTTTTTTCGTGAAAATGTTCATACACAGATTTCACACACATATTTGGTAAATGAGACCCACTGTCTTTTTTATTCACACAGAATCTGACACATTTTCCCTTTGTATGAATTGCTAAAACCTGCTAGTTTTAATTATCATAATAAACACAAGAGACAAGTGACACCCCAGAAAGTGAGGTAAAAAAAAAAAAGACATTTACCTGAGGAGGTGATAATTGAGAAAATTTATTTTGTTTTCTACAGGAGGTATTGTTTGTCACTCTTTCTGCTTCACCTAAGTTACTGCAAGTGATTGCATAGTTTTGTGTATGCTTGGATATTACCGAAACCAAAAAACCTGCAATACCTGAACACGCCGGCGCACACACACAATCTCTCTCCATGGCAACACATCCTCTGTGTCCTATAAGCCTGGGGTCCGGCATATCCTTCAACCTCCATCGGCTGATCAGACACGGCTTTGGAGGAGACCAGGTAGTTTAAGCACAGAAAGCACACAAAAAAAGAAAGTGTTGCTCTCTAGTACATAAAACCCATCCTTTTTGACTCCTGGCAGCCGGTACGCAAACAACGAGAGAGCAAATCTCACCCCGAGAGAGTGTCAGGGCTCACTCTGTGTGAAAACCAAATACACTCTGGGCTATCATACGAAATAAATGAGCAATTCGAACATACAGTGTTTGAATACAAATACATCGGACGGCGTCCCCGAAAGCTGTTCAAATCTGACCTGCCCAGAAACAAACAGGCCTAACACACAATAACGAAAGGAAGGAGAGAGAAAAAAAAAATCACGAAACAGACAGTGTAAGAAGAATTAGATTAGAAAAAGCTAATGCACACCAAGGTTTTTTAAACACCTTTTAAAGGATTTGCAAGATAAGCCTGGTCTCCGCGCATGGCCCCTTAAGGATGTTGAAATCGATGGATGAAGGAAGCTTTACTGAAGGCTATGGAAATGTTATTTAAAGACGGCGGCGTGTGGAATGATGAATATGAAATAGCTTCATCAAGATAAGCCTGGTCTCCGCGCATGGCCCCTTAAGGATGTTGAAATCGATGGATGAAGGAAGCTTTACTGAAGGCTATGAGGAACGGAAATGTTATTTAAAGACGGCGGCGTGTGGAATGATGAATATGAAATAGCTTCACATATTTTCACTGCTGCCATTCAAAGACAAAGCAAATCTCTCATATCGCATTCACTCACGCCTGTCGCAATAATCATATCTAAATAATACCACAGCCAGGACAGGCATATGCACAAGCAGGGATGCGGTCGGCGTGGTTAAGTGCTAAATAAGCATTTTATGGGGAACGTTGTTACTGAGATTCATGGATTACTGCTCTCATGTGAGGGTCATAAAACAACATCTAGCTGACGATCTAAATCCACATTGATCTATATTTTGAACATATTAATGCCATTCAGAGTTCTTTTTATACTAGAATCATCATCTAAATCTGTAAAATGCTTCCAACGTATTAAAAGCATATCCTGACAAGCTTAATATTAGATATTCTAAACCCGTGTTTCTGTACTGGCGGCTCGCAACCCAAAAACCAGTCACAGGTCTGTTAGTAGCGAACCTCAAAAGAATAAACAAGGCTAATTGCAAATAATAAAGTGCTACTAATAGGCTTGCCGCGATAGATGGTGCTGACGGTGATACCGTTGTTAAGCCGCAACACCGGTTACGTCACCTGCCCACCGCGTCACGGACCCCCACCGTTGTTTTGATTTTTTTGTAGTAATAAAAATAATTTAGTTCAGTAAAAGAACAGACCTACAATTAAAAACTGAACGCGGCTGCTCAATGCAGCCTGCCGGACGACAGTCGCATCACAGATCAGATTTAATTTCTCCAGTGAGGAGAGTGAGTCTATCGCGAGAGTGAGACAGACAAGACGATCGCGGATGATTTAGTTTCGAAACGAGATGCAAAAGCGCCTGTTTGGCAATATTTTGGATTTTGAAAAGCCTGTTGACTTTTGCCGTTTATCTAAGGAGATTTTGGAAGGTTTTTTTAAACATTAGTTTCTTAAAAACAAAACTTTCTTACCCCAAAGTTCTGAACAATAACGTATATAAAGATAAACATATGATTAATGGTCAACGGTCATCACATATGGTGATTTGAATTTAATATCACAGCCTGAATGGTTAAAAATGCACATTTAAATGCTGAATCTCATTTCAAACAATATAAACCAAAAATTTCATTCAATTTAATATTATCTTATTAAGAATAAAATGACCTAAATGACTATGTTGGCCACATAGCATCTACCACTATTGTTGTATAATGATTTTTAAATAACGAAGCTCCAGATTGTTCATCCTGTCCCGTGAATGTTACAGACACGGTCTCACCTCAATTAGACGGTTATCTCAGCAGCTCATGTGTGGTAGTGAGACATATCCGCATAGAATTTGTGTTTTTTTTTTAATTCTCACTCGGTGAACTTTAAGCAGAAATTCAAGAGGCAAGTCTCAAAAGCCAAGAGGGCCTATTAAGAGATAATTACTAATTATGCTAATTTGTAAAGTTGTGCTATTTCTTTCTTTTGGTCATGTTATCGACAGTCCCTCTGGAGGAAGCCGAAACCATTCAGAGTTAATATCTTTTTTTTTTTCTCCCCTCCCCAGCCAAACGCACTGTAGAGGACGCCGTGTCCTAAACCACGGAATATTTCACGCTTAATCATGGAAGTGTCTGTGAATTGAAACGCTGCCGTCACACAGGTCTCTGGTTGCCGCTGGTGACGACCTTCATTAACTTCTTAAATGCTAGAGGTGTTATACTGGCGTTCACCAAAAAAAATTCCTTATCACCACTGTGCACAAAGAGGAGAGTAATGAAGTATAGGGCTCGGGACAAAAATTGTGTTTACATCTGATTACGGCTAAATACGTTTCCTTTTCCAGTACAACCGATTTGGGGTGTCTGGATTATGTCTGAGCTAAATCTTCATCCTCAATCCAATCATACATATTTATTTTGCATATAATAAAATAATAAAGACTGTGTAAATATGCTCTTATTAACTGCTCTATGCAGTTTAATTAAAGACACCTAACATAGCTTCAATCACGAATACGATGTAGGATGTACGATGACAAATAATGAACAATTCTAACAAAATAACAGCGAGAAAGGCTGCATAACTACTTTCTAAACTGGCCTATGGGGAATATGTGCCTCATTCGAGAACTGTTTGAGTCTCTGATGGCCCTCTGACCGCATCGGCACAACCGCTCGACCTTCTGGAGCTCGAGATGTGTGTGGCAATTGCTTCACCGATTTGACAACATGTCTGTCAACATCCACACGCATCAGGACACACTGTTAGACATACCCAAAAGTAGCAGCAGATACATTCATGCACAATATGACACCAACGCAAGGCTGTTACATCCATTTAAATAAACCAAACAAAATACAGGATTTCAGCTTTCAGTCAAATACTCTGTCACAGAAATCACAATATACGTGTAACAAAAGTACACGTTTGCATGCTTTTAAAGAGTACTTATATAAAAACAAATATACTTAAGTGTGAACTGTTTGTTAACACCTAAGTTTATGTCAGTTGCAATTAAATTAAAATGCATTATAGTTTAAATTCATATTAAAAGCAATTAGCTGAAATTTTAAGTTTTTTTTTTTTATAGGACTTAAGCACAATTTCAGAATTACTTTTATTGTCTTTGAAATCTGCTTAAAGTGTATTGCTGAATGTACTGACAAACACATATGGAAAATTCATACTATAAAACAAATATACAAACATATGATGTTTGGTGTATATATAGCATAAATTGTATTTCACACACACACACACACACACACACACACACACACAAAAATATATAACTAATTTTTACAGATGAATTAGCAAATTAGTATATTTGACATTTTTAAATATATTAACTCTAAATGTAATAACGAATAACACACTGCAGTTTAAATGTGCTTTAGCAGGTTAATAAACATATAAAAATAAGTGTACTTTAAATCATGACAAAATATTATTAAAACAATGATTTACAATATTTCAAAAGTGCATTTTTTAAAATGTGTACTAAATGTGTCTTAAACATAAGTGAGTGTACTTAAGTACACCTAAGTGGCCTTTTATTTCATTAAAATTACACTATCTGCAAGTGATTTTTTTGACATATACTTTTAAGATCTGAAGTACATTAAAAGTGCACATTCTATTAAGCAAACTTATTTTTATTTCTAATGGTAGGTAGGGTTTCACTACACTCTTCCCAAAAGAATTCACACCGGAGCCAATTAACAAAACGACCCCCTCCGTATAAGCCACAGCGGGGCAGTCACACACTTCAGCATCCACTAACCTTTAACAAGTTTAGAACTAAATGTAGTTCTTCTGCACCAATGTATTGACTCATCCAACACTGTATTATTTAATACTTCTCATATGCTGCGCCAATACGGTTTGCTTTTGACCTGTTTACCTTGAACTTATCAGCAAACAACTATACAATACCTCAACACACACTTTCTTGTTCAAAAGAATTTGAGTACCAAATATGTGAGGTTAAAAAAGCACATACTTGATGATAGCAATAAGAGAAACTGTCCCAGTTTTGAGGACTAATCTCTATTGTTTGTATGTGTGCTACCTCAGTAACCTCTGCTAACATTACCGCTACGCTACAATGGCATGCAAAAAACCACATCAGGAGCAAAATCTTCTTACGTGCGTTTGAATACACATTGGTTTTAATGCACTGGACGTTCTGTAATAATCTGAAGCATTTGCTGAGGATTAGACCGTCAAATGCCACGTCGATATAATCCCGGAATGGCGCCCATTTGCCAGGAAGACAATAAAACGAATTGTTTCAGCTTTCAGAAAAATGAGCATTTGTTCGAACGAGACACGGTATTATGTTTTCATCTCCATTATGAGAGATTAGATGGGAGATGTTAAAACAATCTGCTGACGTTATCTGGTTTTATGTGATTAATTGTGTCTGAATTCCCCCGAGTAAAGTATTACGTCCCAGTGGAAATGAAAATCTTTTATTATAATGATGATGAAAACGATAAAGATGATTGTGAAAATCTGGCAGTCTAAATAATCTGACCAGTACGTACACTTTCTAGCATGTTTTTCTACATTCCTAGTTCCTACTCTTCTGTTCAGCACCATCATTTCCCATTAGCTCAGCTGATAAATTAGCCTTTCGAACACACTCACATTCTTACGCACTCCTCTAATGTTTATATGCAATGCTTAATGTTGTGTGACCAATTCTGTCGTTTCCATTATGTAAATATATTTGCCTCGATGTTACACTACTACACAACTATTGTCTACGTTCTCACGATTGCTTGGATTATTAATACTCTGGGTTACAGGTCAGGCCGCAGTTGTGGACAGGCATCAGTGTGTGTATTGCACAACGCTAATGATACTTCATGAAATGACTCCACCAGAATAATTCCATCACAATGTCCTCGAAAGCAAAACCAGGAACAATGAGACGGATCTGCAGTCTCATGTTGCCTAACCACTGTATTCAATATTTACATAAAAAAAGCATCATGATTTATTTACAACCCTTGTTCACACGTTTGACAGTTTTGCAAAACCACGCAATGCAGACGTTAATAAACTCCAAGCAAATCCGTGTCCGTTTGCCAGCGAAGGCACACAGACAGACTGACCGCGAGCAACATGGCTGATCAATGCCGCGCTATCAGCCCATCCAGCCCACGGCCCGTGCCGCTCTCGGGTCACACGATGAGCAGTGACGGGGTGAGAGACGCAGCACAAAACCTGTCACAGCAGACGCAGAGGTGTTTCTGGACCTCCCCACCATCACACACCTCCATTTATTACCAGCCACCAAAGTAAGATGAGAAGCAAGTGTGCCCGCTGTCATTCAGTCCCATTACGCTGTGCTGTTCTCAATACATTATGATGACATTTCAGAGCTGATAATGGAAATAGAATTCCTGATGCAACTAATTTCCCTAAAAATTCCTGCTTCAGCACACATGGAAACAAAAAAAGAAAAGCAAATAGCGAAAGCTAAAAAAAAGTTTTCAATTATAGATTTAAATTATTGTTCTTTTTAATAATAATAATAATCTCTGCGTTGACAGCGTAATTGTTTAAAAACATATATTAAACTGTTTAAACAAAAGAGGCATGTTGTACATGCAAGTAATTTAGAGTACTTTAATATATTCTATACTACTTTTGTAGCTTCCGGACTATACTAGACCTATTAGGAATATAATAACAGTGCCACTGCTCAGTTATCCAATGAGCGCCAATCGATTACCTTGAGGGACTATTTCTATATGATCTGACCGTTAAAATACCTTTTGTTGGTGTAAATGAATTAGGTGTTTTTTTACTTAAAGGTAATTAAGATTAACTAGTTTTTTGGGTGGTTTTTCACAGTGAAAACGTGCCGTTGTTACCTTAGGTGTTATTTCTACTCGATCTGACCTTTGAAAAGGACTTTCATTTTGTCATGCAAACTCATGTTGGCAAGTTCACTCAGACATATTAATAATAAATGCAGATGTTACTGCATAAAGTGCATTTTTGGTTATCAGTTTATGGTGTATGGTGTAACTTCACATCATTTCCATATAAAGCTTGGTAGCTGGAAGTTTGTTTGTCACAGATCATTTTATTTACTGATATTTTGTACTATTCAGTACTGTAAATACTGGATGCACAGACGGAGAAATAAACGGCGCGAGCGTGAATCAGTGCGCAGCTGAAGCGAGCTGTCATATGTTTACACAAACTTGACAGAGGAACGACTGTGACGCGACCGACGCGCATCAAACACAAACCCGCGTACTGACATCCAGACTGCGCAGTTGCGCGGAGATGATCGCCACTTAACGCTGCGTATTCCAGGCTTTGTGAGGGAAAGCGTTCAATTACGACTGAAATAAACTTTACCTTTTCGCTTGGACCTCCTCCTCCTCCTCCTCTTGAACTTGCATTTGACCTGGCTGCTGGAGACCGATGCCATGGTGCTCAGATTTTGGAGAACTTGCGCTGCTTGATCTTTCTGAAGTTGCCGTGCTGCAGTTGCGCACGCGAAACGCTCCGGGAATATCAGCTGCGTCTTATTCCTCCTCACACTCTTCTAATAAGCTCTCGATAACAAGCTAAAAGTGCTGCTCGTCTGTCTGACCGTATTTGGAGCGCTGCGTCCTCCTACCGCGTTTGGAGCTCCTGCGCCTCTCTGCGCTTTTTGGCACCAGCCACTTTGAATCCAATCATGCAGGACGTGTGTCTATTTGCTGCCGCAGATTCTAATTAGAGCCAATCATGAGAGTCCTTGCGCTCTGACATCACGACCGATGACACACCCCTCATCCCATCCCATGCGGGCGTGCGAACTCAGCCTTCATCTCTGAATGAGTGATGATGGATGGCACTGATGCGCGCAGATGAGAGGACAGAGAGGAGGTGAGATGTGGCTGGGACAGCAAAAGTTGCAGATTTACAGCACACAGTGAGGCTCAAAAGTTTGAGAAAATTAATGAAAATGTTTCTGTTCAGCCAATAAAATACAAATGTTTCAATTAGAAATCATGTGATTAGCTTAGAAATGTGAGAATGTCTCCGTTTTGCTTTAAATAACCACAGCATTTGGACAAGTTTGTGCCAACCTGATGATTCATGTTATCCAGCAGCGTGAATATTCTTCTAATTTCATGATTCATATGCTAATCATTAAATAATGTGATAATGTGAATAATCTCATGAAAGTTATTTTAAAGTGGCACTGTGCAAATCTAGCTTTTTATATTGGGGGGTCGCCATTATTACTGTCAATTAGCAGTTCCAAAAAAATAAAACAAATAACTAAAATTAATAAATAATAATAACAATAATTCAAATTGCAGTCTATTATATTCAGAAAGGTTCAAATTTACTCAGGCCATCCAGAATGTAGAGTAGATGAGTTTGTTTCTTCATCAGATTTGGAGAAACATTACACCACTTGTTCACCAAAGGATGCTCTGCAGTGAATGGGTGCCGTCAGAATGAGAGTCCAAACAGCTGATAAAAACATACAATAATCCACAAGTAATCCACGCCAGTCCATCAGTTAACATCTTGTGAAGTGAGAAACATTTCCATGTTTTTTTTACTTTGTTGTTTGTGGAAAAAAATATGACTCTGTTCACAATATTGCTTTCTCCGGTGATAAGGTCATCTCGTCTGAATCAGAAGAGAAATATGCACAGATCAAATACCATTTACAAGCAAAAACAGTCTAAAACAGTTCCAAACAAATGTGTCGGAGGATTTTGATGTGAATCCAAACAGGGGATGGACTTTTTCAGTTTAGGACGTGTCATTATGGAGCATGAACTCATATTTTGGCCAGAAGCAACGGTTTAAAGTTAAAGACTTTATTTCTTTCAGACATAAAGCTTATCACTTCACAAGATGTTAACTGACGGACTGGAGTGATGTGGGTTACTTGTGGATTATTGTGATGTTTTTATCAGCTGTTTGGACTCTCATTCTGACGGCACCCATTCACTGCAGAGCATCCACTGCTGAGCAAGTGATGCAATGCTACATTTCTCCAAATCTTTTCCAATGAAGGAATGTCCTGCACAATTGATTACAATTAAAATATTTAATTTATTCTGTTTTTACAAACCAAGGAACAAGCTGAAAATATTTTCTGTGTTAACTGACATCATCAAAATAAAATCACAGATTATTTGTTTTTTTGTTTTTGCTGCAGTTGTTTATTGAATGATTGATTGGCTGATTATAGAGCCAGGTGCATATCAATTGTTACAACTTATAAAACTTGTACAATTTGTACAGCTGACCCAAAAAAATATCACTTTCAAAGATCCACACCGCTCGTCAAATTGATCCTATAGCCTGTTTGTCAGAGAATTATCATGAGGTTACTTAGACATTTCTGACATTTAACTGCGAGAAGTTGCTTTCAGAGTCCAAGTCAAACTCTTGTTTGTTTGTTTGTTTGTTTGTCTTTTTAAAGTTTTCCTCTGACAGTGTGACAAACTTAACTGCAAAAAAGACATTTAAAATATTTAATGATATGTAAATAAAACAAAGAATACACTGACTTTTGTCAAACGATTTAACCTAGCACAATCACATATTGTCTATGAAATATCTTTATTTAAAGGGTTTTCTCAAGAAATACTGATGTATGTTTCGTTTTTTTGAAAAATGTTAAACACTTTAAAATAAATATGATCTCACTCAAAATTAGCTGGTATTATGAGGAAAGTACAAAAGGGCTCATCCATGTTCACACCACTATGAGGAGCAAAATAATTTCCTCAGAAGAATAACTTTAAGATGAGTGCAGCTTTGGAAACACATTCTGAAGCAACCGTACTCTCCCCTAAAGCAAATACCTCCTCCAATCTGCTGATCGACAGATTTCTTAACTGAAATAATCGTAGACATACATGCATTGATGTTGACATTTTGCTAACAAAACAAAAGGCAATTTTTTCCCCCTGTCAAATGTCATTAGACTTCGTCTAAAATACCAGCAGTGCGACTACTTGGTGACATTTACTGCAGGAAAAAAATGGAGAGCGAATGGAAGTACATTTGAAAACACGGCAAATTTGCTGACAGAAAAGTCACTTTGAGATTCCTTTGTGTGCTTGGAACATTTCCATGAGGGCTATAGGGAAAAAGTGTGTGTTTGCATGGGTACCGGTGTGTGTGTGTGTGTGTGTGTGTGTGGATGGATAGGAGAGGGTATTGGGTGGTCTGAGGGGACACTGGTTGCCTGGAGGACACCCACAAATATCCATGTAAATTGCAGTTTAAGAGAAATCAATGATGGTGACAAGTTGCCAATGCCACTATCTGGGGACATAATGAACATTTGGCGAGGCAAACTGCTTCCTGATAACCCCATAGGGTGTGTGTGTGTGTGTGTGTGTGTGTGTGTGTGTGTGTGTGTGTGCGTGTGTGAAAGAAAGAACAACCGCAAATCGCTCAT
>NW_015505277.1:2987181-2987805 GCF_001515645.1 Sinocyclocheilus grahami | reverse complement strand
TCTGGATGGATGGATAGGATAGGGGGTTGGGTGGTCTGTGGGGACACTGGTTGCCTGGAGGACACCCACAAATATCCATGTAAATTGCAGTTTAAGAGAAATCAATGATGGTGACAAGTTGCCAATGCCACTATCTGGGGACATAATGAACATTTGGCGAGGCAAACTGCTTCCTGATAACCCCATAGGGTGTGTGTGTGTGTGTGTGTGTGTGTGTGTGTGTGTGTGTGTGTGCGTGTGTGTAAGAAAGAACATAAGCACAGTTCGTCTATTCACGCAGACTTGCTTCTATAGGCACAAGTAAACAAGGGACAATAAATTGAGACCAACACAAACTGAAAAGGGACGAGACAGACAGAGACCTATTGAAGGTTATTCACTGATTTCAGGTCAGATCTGAGAGGATGCTTGCGTCACTACACAGGTTGTCTCACAAAACAGGATGTGACAGCAGAAGCAGCGGAAAATGGTGACACCAGAAAAATTAAGTTAATTTATAATTCCAAGACAGAAAAGTAAAGACTTAAAGTTCAGCATTTGGCTAAATAATAATAATCATACTACTACTACTACTAATAATAATAATAAGTATTATTATTATTATTATTATTATTATTATTATAC
>NW_015505277.1:2975820-2986971 GCF_001515645.1 Sinocyclocheilus grahami | reverse complement strand
ACAGACAGACAGACAGACAGACAGACAGACAGACAGACAGACAGACAGACAGATAGATAGATAGATAGATAGATAGATAGATAGATAGATAGATAGATAGATAGATAGACAGTTATTTTTAGCACACATTTCCATAATATTTTTTAAGCTTCTGTACGATGAACATTGATTTAATGTTGTTGTCCTATTTAAAACAAAGTGCCAGTCATATATGAGACCTTCAGTGTGCTCACTTCAATTGTTCTGTGCTTACTGTAAATGGCATCAGTCAAGATGTCACTCCCATGATGCACTGGGGCACCTCATTGCACTACATTTGATTTTAAGTATTTTACTGCTTATGGACAAAATCCAAATGGGCACTGCAGGAAAAGAACATAACATTGCTTGTGTGTTCACATGCTTTCAGGATCATAGAAGAACTGCTGTTAGGGATTAAAACAGATAAACCTGCAGCTTTCAATTAATTATTAAGTAAAGTAAACAATCTACGTTGTTGCTAAGACAACTTCTAAAAATAACAAGTAAATAACAACAACAACTAATAATAATAATAAAATCTCAGGAAAACATTTCTTCCCTGTCTCATATATCAATTAATGTTAATCTGCTAGTACAGCCTATTCTAGCTCTTTCTTCAAGCTGCAGAAGGCTTTATAGATGTACACATGTGGTCTGACTCATATTGATTGTAATTTACTCTGCAGACAGGCTGCGGAAAGTTTTCACTTTACTGATCACTGTCCATGGGGCTAAACTTTGTTTAATGACTGGGGCATAACTTCACAAGACAGAACTATGTGAGCAATTCCTGGTCTTACAGAAACAAAAAAGTGTTCCTATTTAAGTAATAACGTACAAGAGGCCATGACCTGAGATGCCAAAACAGTACAACACCGGGGCCCTTAATTCATTCAATGTGAGATAATCACTAAACTGTTGGCACCTAGGCCCTTTGGCACCTAAGCTCATACAGTGTATACTAACCACAATGACCTTCAGGGCTGCACACAGCACAAGCTGACCTCTAGGGACCCCGGGCCCCTGAGCACACACAGTATGAGCTCCCTACTAAGACCTCTAGGAACCTTGGTGTAAACAGCTGACCAGTGATCACTGTAGGGCCCTTTGCGTATAATGTACAGTGCGAGCTAATTATTATGACCCCTTGACTGACCACTGGGGTGCCTGGGCCCTCTAAGGCCCCCAACTACAGTACTGTAATCAGCTAAAAGCTGGAATACAGTACGCAACTTTTGCCCAGATTTACAGTATGGGCGAGGCAAAGCTTTTTGTCAAAAGTAAGAGTTGACAGATTTCACAGTAAATTGCGTAGTGTATGATG
Organism: Sinocyclocheilus grahami; assembly: GCF_001515645.1. Taxonomy (NCBI): domain Eukaryota; kingdom Metazoa; phylum Chordata; class Actinopteri; order Cypriniformes; family Cyprinidae; genus Sinocyclocheilus; species Sinocyclocheilus grahami. The sequence goes on along the minus strand of NW_015505277.1, from coordinate 2,985,626 downwards.
GGCACAGACTCTGATTTGTTTAGTTTCAGCCTGGCTGCAAGAATTAAAATGTTGTATTGACCAATCAGATGTTAAAAGTAAGTTATTTTCAAAGAATACAATCTGCTGAAGTGAAAGCATTTACAATTAAATTTTTTGTTTTATATAAAATGAATATTTTTAAAATATTTTGGAGTCTAAAATTGATATAAAATCAAATACATATGTCTAAATAGCTTATGTTCCAAATTTGAAGTTGATATTACAAAAAAAAAATTTTTTTTGATGCATTGTCCTGTCACAAATTTCTACATTTCTCTCAAAATATTACTTCTGTAAAAATATATTTAAAAAAAGGAGGATCTTGTGCTTGGTTCCATTCGCATGTAACATGATTTCAGTTCAATTGATATGTGAGGAATTGAATATAAAAATGAACGTTTTGCACTTTCTAAGAATAAAGAAGATTGCTATTTTCTCGGCATTTAAACTAATTTCAAGAATGTAGTTTTTGGCTCTTTTGTAGATTCTATTAAAAATATACACTAAATATGGAACCTTGAGACTCATACCTTTTCAACAAAATGTGTTTGGTCAAAATTAGAAAAAGTTTTGATTATAAAACATTGCAGCAAACTTTGCAATATGACACTTGACACCACCCACTATATGGAGGAGCTAGCTAAAATATTTTAAAGTACCATTTCCATAGTAACACAATGTCTGATTTCATAACAGTTTGCACAGGATGAATTGTGAGTAGTTTTCAAATTATATCTAATTTACGATGATTAGTAAAATATGTGATGGGGGAAAAAAAGGTGATAAAAATGTGATCCCCCCTTTAAAAGGCTTGAACACATTGACCACATGGTCTCTTCTTGAACATTCCATTTTTTTAATCTCTTCCCTCTTCATCGTTTCTGCCTGTTTTGTCATTTCCACTCTTGGGAATTTCATACTTGGCCTGATCCTGTGAAAACAGGAAAGGGAAAAATCAAAACAATATGTTTTGTGTTCTCTGCTCCGTGTGAGGAAAGCACGACGTTACGCTACTTGAAAAGCCTAATTTGTTCAAGGAAATTTGATATGATCCAATCAAAATGAAACACTTCAGCAGCGGTGGAATTGTGAATCATAAAACACATTGCATGTTATGAGAGATGCCCATTTTTACTAGGCTGCTAATGTGCAGCGGTGTTTTATATAGCCGGTAATCAAATTTAGTGCGACTCCATGTGATTGTGCAGTGAATTCAACATCTTGTCTCTTATGACAGATGCGTTACGTCTAATGATATGATCATTTCCGTTTTGTCAGAGTGCCTGGTGGTCTATTTATTTAACACTCTCCCCGGGGGAATGTTAGTCATTCGTTAGATTCTATATACTCGCAGCGTAACACAGGAAGACAGAGAGAGCGAGAGAGGAGAACGTGGGAGATGAGGACTCTCGCCTGCCACCAGCTTTCTCATAAACATAAAGCATTATAACAAAATAAATGACAGTGGAATTCCAGCCATTATCAGTAGCCGTTTAATTAAAATCCTACCATCATTTACTCACCGTTATGTCATGTCAAAGCCATATGATCTTTTTTTTTTCATCTTCTGTGGAACACAAAAGGAGATATTTTGTGAATGCTCAAGCTGCTCTTTTCCAAACAAAAATGGAACTTCAACATTAAGCATGCTGGGTTAGACGTCAGTGATGCAAAATTACTTTGGTTTGGAAGAAAACATCTTCAAAACTTTCTGCCACAATGTTATGCAGTTGTGGGTGGTTGCTAGCATAGCCATGTGTTGATATACTATTGTTTAGGTAGTCAGTTTGGTTTACAGCATGCTGTTATGCTGCTTTAGGGTGATTTAGGTGGTTGCAAGGTGATTTCTTGCTGGCCCAAGTCAAAAAAATCCAACTCCAAAATCTCTATATAGACCTAGATATACCAAACCAACACAGAACTAACCATGACAAAAGTCATCTGTGGTCAAAATCGCTTGCATGTGGGCCAAAATGTTGCACTTGAACACAATGCAAAGACTAAAGACAATTGCCAGCTAGAATATATGTTCTGCATACATAAATGTCAGAAATCAAGTTGGGGATCTGTGTATTCCATGTTCTAAATAAAATAAATTACTCTTTTAATTAAACTTTAATGAACGATTTTTAAGATGCAGATTTAACTTTTTTTTTTAAATTGAAAAAAAAAAAAACTCTAAATGAGTTTTATTAATAATTTTATAAGTAATTAGGAATGTATCTTTCACAATTTGGACTGTTTCTTGCTATTCTTACTTTTTTTCTCCGAATTCTGAGTTTACATCTCAAAATTAATATTTGTATGTAAGTTTACATAATGCAATTCTTACTTAGTAATTGCGTATTTTGATCTCAGAATTCTGAATTTTTTTATACACATTTATATGAACGCAGAATTATGAGAAATAAATTGACATTTCAGAGAGAAATTCAGAATTGTGAACTTTTTTTATTTTTAGAAAAGGGCTTCCTTAGATTTCTGTTCATACCATGTGCCAAAACAAAGCAAAGCAAAGCAAACGAAACGAAACGAAACGAAGCGAAGCGAAGCGAAGCGAAGCAAAGCAAAGCAAAACAAAACAAAACAAAGAAAACAAAGCAAAACAAAACAAAGCAAAGCAAAGCAAAACAAAACAAAGAAAACAAAGCAAAACAAAACAAAGCAAAGCAAAGCAAAACAAAACAAAACAAAGCAAAACAAAGCAAAGCAAAACAAAACAAAGAAAACAAAGCAAAGCAAAACAAAACAAAGCAAAGCAAAGCAAAAGCGAAGCGAAGCGAAGCGAAGCGAAGCAAAGCAAAGCAAAACAAAACAAAACAAAGAAAACAAAGCAAAACAAAACAAAGCAAAGCAAAGCAAAACAAAACAAAGAAAACAAAGCAAAACAAAACAAAGCAAAGCAAAGCAAAACAAAACAAAACAAAGCAAAACAAAGCAAAGCAAAGCAAAGCAAAACAAAACAAAGAAAACAAAGCAAAGCAAAACAAAACAAAGCAAAGCAAAGCAAAACAAAACAAAACAAAGCAAAGCAAAGCAAAGCAAAGCAAAACAAAACAAAGCAAAACAAAGCAAAGCAAAACAAAAGAAAACAAAACAAAACAAAGCAAATCAAATGAAGAGTCATCTGTCATATTGGAAATAATTTATGCTGTTTCTCTGTAGGAGCTGGTGATTTACACATTAGTGACAATAAACACAGAAACATTGACTGTTGAGGTTATAATCTGAGATCAAGAACAGAGATGAGAAAACCTCCAGGCAAAAGCCTGACCTTTGCAGAAATCCCAACATGAGCTTGAGAACGGTGTTGGATCTCAGCAACCAAGAGTCTTTAAGAAGTAACTGAAATTTCCAGGTACAAACCCACAATCTAAACTTTAGTTTCTGACAAACCCGCTTTAAAATCTAACATGTCATTATCTCTATAAACCAGATGGAATACTATACTGAGACAAGTAGTCTCTAGACATCACAATTCTTTATTTAAGTGACAACACTATAATGTTTGTCCTGTATATTTTCATATCATTCAATTCACAATCATCTGTCCAGCAATTCATTAAGCTCAGTAAAATATTTGATCCCATACTGTAGATCATTTTCACAAGCTTATAGATGGCACGGCCCAGCATATTTCAATTAGTCACATATCTTTAGCACAAACACATTAAAGAAGTTTTTCCGTCTCTCTCTCCCTCTGCCCACTCGGCACAAATTAGCGAATACTGGATCATCTTCTGAAAAGACTCCACAAGTCCTTGAAGTTCCACTGTATATCGCAGTATTTCCGAGCCTGCGATTAATTGCCTCTTTTACGCCCCGACAGTAATCCTTCAGACCACTTCCTCCGAGCTCAGCTACATCTGAAGCCGCTCGACAAGTTTGGAGAGAAACGTAAGCGCAAGATGCTAAGCCACTTCACCAATATCCTGCCTGACACTCCACAGGACTTAGGCAGGAAAAATTTATTTTTTTCCTTGGATTTACTAAGGGATACAAGTGCAGTATTTAACACTGTGTTGTAATAATTCTGTTGTTTATTACATTGGCAGAATTCACACATGCTTTCGGACGGCTTTGCAGTCCGGCATATGCCGCCCGTGACATCAGAAAAGGTCACTGTGTTCTCTCACTGATTTGATGCCGGCAACAGATGGCCCGCATTGTTGCTTCATTTGTACGATTTGTGAAACTATAAAACATTTTCTCATTTTCTGCTTGGATGATGTTTTCATATAAAACAGTCACTCAGCCATAACTTATGTCTTTAGTGTGTCAAAAATGTTCTTTTAATGCTAAAAGCAAGGCTTTTAGATAATGATTCTTATAAAATTACCTTGTTTGGAATGTGCAAGAAAAAAAGACTAAATAAATTGCTTTAAAAGACTTCAAATTATAGTGCAGCAGATCTAATTGGGTGTTCCTTCAACTTCAAGCACTTTAATGTCCCAGAGGTTGATTTTTTATTTTTTTAAACAAATATATTTGATCTAATTTCCTTTACATATTTTGTGTATTTTCCACAATTTCTGCGTGCATCTTTTCCACTCATGCAGTAATAGTCAAATGATGCAAGGAGTGTGAAATGTTATTTAATTGTGTGTATTTAAGACAGCAATAAAACTAGCCTTAGCAAGAAAAAAAAATAAATGTAATTTTGTTATGACTATGTTTAAAATGTTGTTTCTACCACACAATTTTTAAAGATAGACAATAAAAAAGTTGGTAATAATAAGAGAAAATTCTCCATAATAGCGGCTAAATTTGAATGCACCAGCGATGATTCATGTGACGTGTGATTGCTGCTCCAATGCAGCTCTTTTTGCCTGCCACTGATTACAAAACTGCACCGAATGCAAACTCTTTCTCTCTCTTATGCACTCTCTCTTATTCTTTTTTTCTGGTGTGAATGCTGAATGGCATATTATCAATCACAAATAGGTTGCAGAGGTCTGATGGTCAGAACCTCAGAGCTTAAACATTCACATGCAAGCCAGGGAGAAGGAAAAAAGAAGAAGAAAAAAACACAAGAGGAAGGGGAAAAACAGTTAACAGTCAATTTTAAAAAATCATTGCAGCTTGAATTAGTTTAATAAATTAATTTAACAGAAATGAAAATACCAATGCATTTTCCCTCCAGTGCATACTGGTTCTTAAAGGAGAAGTTTACACAAAAATGAAAATGTACCCTCAGGCCATCCAAGATCTAGATGAGTTTGTTTCTTAATGGGAACAGTTTTGGAGAAATTTTGCATTACATCACTTGTTCTCCAGTGGATGCTCTGCAGTGAATGGGTGCCGTTAGAATGAGAGTCCAAAGAGCTGATAAAACATCACAATAATCCACACCACTCCAGTCCATCAGTTAACATCTTGTGAAGCGAAAAGCTGCATGTATGTAAGAAACAAATTCTTAATTCTTATTGTGATGTTTTTATCAGCTATTTGTTTTTGGACCACTCAGATTGGTGCTTTTGGCAGATGACAACTTAGTATGCTACGAATGCAGTCAGCAATATGTAACATCTGCAATTAAGCATTAAAACATGAATGATATGATAATGTTTTAAATGTTTTTCTCTTATTCTGACGGCACCCATTCACTCCATTGGTGAGGAAGTGATATAATGCTAAATTTCTCCAAATCTGTTCCGATGAAGAAACAAAAACTCGTCTACATCTTGGGTGGCCTAAGGGTGTGTAAATTTTAAAAAAATAAAAAATTGGGGATGAACTGTTCCTTTTAATAAACTGACAGAACTCTAAATCATTTTCTGCAAGAACAAAATCCTTATGAGGCCCCAGGGCAGCAGCTTCTATGGAGGCCCCCTCTTGTCACAATTGCAAGATATGACGCTCAAATAACAAGTAACTCGTTCACAAATAAAACAACTAAAGTTGCAGTTGTGTGAATGATCTATGTGTATGATAAATTACAAAAGAGGCTACAATGCTACAATTAATATACAACATCAAAGCTGCAGTAAGGTGTTCAGAGAGGCTCTATAAGTGCTGCGAAAGGACCAGGAGCAATTACATCCCTCATTCTGTGCTGTTTATCTGTCTATATCAATTTTATGTTTGCAATGGCTGGTGTACAAGTGTCAGTGTTTCAGTTAGAGGTCACTGACAGTCAGAGACCCCGGGGCAGTTTGGGGTTAGTATGATTGCTTAATGTTTCCTGAAGTCTCCTCTGCTCACCAATGCTGCATTTATTTGAGTAAATATAACAGTAATTTGTGAAATATGATACAATCTAAAATAACTAGGTTCTATTTGAATATATAGTCAAATGTAATTTATTCCAGTGAGGAAAAGCAGAAGTTTCAGCATCCACATATTCTCGTCGGCTATCAACGGCTTTCTTTTCCCTACGGTCTACTTCAGCCAAACAACGTAGTCATATTAGTATCAGAGATTTTACTGCCATGGTGACAGGGTATCCTTAGCAACAACAAATATAACGGCTCCAAAACGACTTCAAAGTGAAGAGTTAAATATCCTTTATTGCGTTAGAGGCAGTTAATAGGATGAGACGGGGTGTTTTCTAAGTGAGTGTTAACGATCATATTAGAGCCATTTATTATGGTTGATTAAATGCAGTAAAGTGATACATCGCCTATTCTCACATTAAATACACATGGTGACAGGCGAGCAGAGAGGAAAAAAAATATTGGAGGTTTACCTCAGCTAGTATGTTTTTGCTAAATATACCACCACATGTTTCAGAAGAAGCCAGGAAAAATCATATTTCTCCATATGAACAGCAGATGGTAGTAGTAAACATTTAGAATTCATTTTGGACCACTCAGATTGGTGCTTTTGGCAGATGACAACTTAGCATGCTACGAATGCAGTCAGCAAGAACAATATGTAACATCTGCAATTAAGCATTAAAACATGAATGATATGATAATGTTTTAAATGAGGAATCTTAGTTAGGATTGGGTGAAAAGTACAAAACGTACAAGGACGTCACATAAGGGCATGGGAAAAGATTTCCTAATTGTCTCCAGAGGGATGTTAGCACTAAACCGGACTGAAGACACAGAACAAAGCTTGTCTGTCTGTCAAAGTTAGCCTCAAGATTTAGGAACAAATGAAAGAAAGGCTATTGTGTAAATCCCGCAAGTTAAGCCGCATGGTCTGCGCTTCGTCTTTTGTCCTGTGAAAGATCACAGAGGGCTGACACCGTCTGGGGTTTCACTTCCTCAAACCTCTGTAAATTAAACCGACGGCGTGGGCAGTCGGGCCGATGTGAGATAACGCAGGAGTAAGATGTCCCATTTGCCTTCCCTCATCGACAAACGTAGACAGACCTGCCTGGGAGGCACAGAGATGTCACATAAAAATAATAGCAAAAAGATCAAACCTCCGGCAAAAAAACGTCAGTCATTCTGAAGTAATGACAGTATTGTGTTAGAAATGACAGCCATTTCAAATAGCACAATCGTGTAACTCTACTAGAAAATCAGGTCAGAAACCAAGCAAATCTGGCTGTTGGATGTGCAAGACTAAATTAACAGGTGGGCGATATTTATGACATCAGTTCTTGCCGTATAGTTACGATTTTAAATCTTCTGGCAGCTTCATTATCATATTTCAGATGTGGCAGGGTATTGATTGACAGTGTTTATCTGTTTGTGGGATGGTCGCAAATATACAAGTGAAGCAGCTCAGAGTGAAGATTTCTCAAATTGGAAGATAAATCAGCTAACTTACTCAAAACTACTTAACCTGGATACTAAACCGTACTCATTTGTAAGAATTGATAGTGATAATGGAAATGAAAAGCATTTCAAATTAATTCCAAGTTAATTTTGAAATGTTATAAGCAACTTTCTAGAGCATCTGCATTTAATAAATAACAACAACAATAATGTTATTATGTTATAATATATATATTATTATTTTATTATGTTTTTTAATCAAGAATAATAATTTGCTGCTCTGCCATGTTCATAGAATTGCTGAGATAGTATTTAATATCCAGCATCTGTTTTGAATTTTTTTATTTTATATAGGAAACAACTTAGACCAGAGGGGTTTTTTGGAGCCAGCGCCCCCCCTATCCATGATCTAGCTCCCCCAAGCTGTAGTGAACGGGTGCCGTCAGAATGGGAGTCCAAACAGCTGATAAAAACATCACAATAATCCACAAGTAATCCACACCAATTAACATCTTTTGACGTGAAAAAACGTGTTTGTTAAAAAAACAAATCATTAAGACGTTTTGGCCAGAAGCAATGGTTTAAAAAACAAACAAACAAACAAAAAAACAACAACCAAACAAACAAGAAAACCCTTAACATTCCACACATATGCCCACAACAATGGATAAAAGTCGCAACCCAATGACGTTAGCACAACAATGGAAACAAGTCATAACACAATGGAAACAAGTCGCAACACAACGTAAACAAGCTACAATACAACAAAATTAGCACATAACAACGGAAACAAGTCACAACAAACAACAATGGATAAAAGTCGCAACCCAATGACGTTAGCACAACAACGGAAACAAGTCATAACACAATGGAAACAAGTCGCAACACAACGTAAACAAGCTACAATACAACAAAATTAGCACAACACAACGGAAACAAGTCACAACAAAATGGAAACAAGCCACAACACAACAAAACTAGCACAACACAATGGAAACAATCCACAACACAACAAAATTAGCACAACACAACGGAAACAAGTCACAACACAACGAAATTAGCACAACAACGGAAACAAGCCACAACTCAACGAAATTAGTACAACACAACAGAAAGCCACAACACAACGGAAACAAGTCGCAACACAATGAAATTTGCACCACAAGAGAAACAAGTTGCAACACAGCAAAATTAGTACAACAATGGAAACAATCCACAACACAACGAAATTAGCACAACAATGGAAACAAGCCGCAACACAACGAAATTAGCACAACACAACGTAAACAAGCTACAATACAACAAAATTAGCACATAACAACGGAAACAAGTCACAACAAAATGGAAACAAGCCACAACACAACAAAACTAGCACAACACAATGGAAACAAGCCACAACACAACAAAACTAGCACAACACAATGGAAACAATCCACAACACAACAAAATTAGCACAACACAACGGAAACAAGTCACAACACAACGAAATTAGCACAACAACGGAAACAAGCCGCAACACAACGAAATAAGCACAACACAATGGAAACAAGCTACAATACAACAAAATTAGCACAACACAACGGAAACAAGTCACAACAAAATGGAAACAAGCCACAACACAACAAAACTAGCACAACACAATGGAAACAATCCACAACACAACGAAATTAGCACAACAACGGAAACAAGCCACAACACAACAAAATTAGTACAACACAAAAGAAAGCCACAACACAACAGAAACAAGTTGCAACACAACGGAAACAAGCCGCAACACAATTAAATTTGCACCACAACAGAAACAAGCTGCAACACAGCAAAATTAGTACAACAATGGAAACAATCCACAACACAATGAAATTAGCACAACAATGGATAAAAGCCGCAATACAATGAAATTAGCACAATAACGGAAACAAGTCGCAACACAAAGGAAACAAGCTACAATACAACAAAATTAGCCCAACACAATGGAAACAAGCCACAACACAACAAAATTAGCCCAACACAATGGAAACAAGCCACAACACAACAAAATTAGCACAACACAATGGAAACAAGCAACAATACAACAAAATTAGCACAACACAACGGAAACAAGTCGCAACACAA
>NW_015505277.1:2972605-2973307 GCF_001515645.1 Sinocyclocheilus grahami | reverse complement strand
TTGTTGTTAATTTAATGCTTGATGTTAACATTTGATGGTAATGTTTAGTTAATGTCACTGTAAGTTTGCTTTAATGTTATCCTCATGTTCCTCTAATTCTAAAGTATCGTCGATATTAATGTTAACCTAATGGATGTTTAGTGTTCATTTGATGGGTATGTATAGTTGTGTCTGAATTTTTGCTTTTATATCAATTTAGTGTTCACTTGATGATAATGTTGTGTCAATGTTACTGTAAGGAGGTTTAATGTTATTCTTATGTTCCTATAATGTATTGCCACTAATTTAATGTTAACCTTACAGAAGTTTAGTGCTTATATAGAGTTCATTTGATAGTTATGTATGCACCATGAGTCAATAAATTGTTGCTTATATGTTAATGTCTTGAATATAATTGAAGACACCTTCCAATAACACAATATTATATTACAAAAAAAATAGTACTAATTAAAATTGTACTATTTTACCCAATAATCGTGTGTACTATGTACTTTCATGCTTAAAACATTGTGGTTTTATCTAAGGAACACGCTAACATCAAACTCCACTGGAATGAATTAAGAGTTGAGTATCCAGTGCATGTTGTGTGACGTAAGAAGTTGTGGCCTAAGTAGAGTGTTTAAAATCAGTTACTTATAAGGATACATTTCAGTTAGGATTCTGACCTCAGGCAGCTGCCTATGTAGACTGAAGACAGCAAGG
>NW_015505277.1:2962712-2972429 GCF_001515645.1 Sinocyclocheilus grahami | reverse complement strand
CACAGTCACAAAACCTATTCAGACAGTTAAATGTCGCAAATTAATCCCTTGATGTCGAGTGCCACACGTTTTAATTAATCACGCTTGACTCAGCATACACTCAGATTGCTGGAGTTTGAAAAGACGTGTCAGCAAGCCAAGATTATTTATGCCTTTAAACATTTTAGGAGTTCAATCAAGTGTCGTCAGAGCTGTTATACCCACAGCAGTAGAGGGGGAAATTTACCTTGTTGATATGTACAGTAATATATTATGCCATCATCCCAGGAAACGCCTACAGTCTCGCCTTCCACAGACCCCTTCAAGACTCAAGTGAACGCATCCTGTAGAGTGATCACCGGGGAGCAATTAAACACAAATCCAGAGCCATGCATGACTGCCTTCAAGACTGACACATTAAGGGCCTTCAAGCTGTTCAGGTGTAAAGTCGAGATTGCTACCTGTCCTCAAGAGTTTCGTGAATGTTCTCGCAAGTGTATTCCATTGTTATCTGCACACATTAAGGGTTTTTGTTGTTATTAAGAGCTATGTTTGTTGTCTTTAAAATGTGGTGGAGGATGTCACTATCCCTGAATAATAAGCAGACTATAAATACATTTAAAATTACGCAGGATATACATAAACATGGAATCCTATGGAAGCTTGTTTCCACCATTTTTCTCACAATTCTGATTTTTTTCTTGCAATTCTGAGTTTGTATGTCTATGCCACTGAATAAAAAAAACAAAAAAAAGGTTATTACGACTTTTTTTCCACAGAATTGTGAGATATAAACTCGCAATCGTGAGTTATAACGTCAGAATTATGATATAAAGTCAGAATTGTGAGATATAAACTCACAATTCTGACATTTTTTCTCAGAATTGCATGATATAAACACAATTCTGACTTTTTTTCTCGCAATTGAGAGATTCAATTTTCTAAATTCAATAAAAAAAAGTCAGAATTGCAAGATTATATCTCATAATTATGATTGTTTAACTCGCAATTGCGAGATTCAATTTTGAGGAAAAAAGTCAGAATTGCGAGTTTGTATCACGCAATTATGAGAAAAAAAGTCAGAATTGTGAGATAAAAAGTTGCAATTATCTTTTTAATTTTTTTATTCAGTGGCAGAAACGGGCTTCCATAGTATGTCATAATTCTGTCTTTATGTCTCGCAAACTTTTTTCTCCGAATTTCCTCAAATTTGCAAGACATAAACTCAAAATTGCAATGCAATTCAGAGAAGAAAAGTAGAAATTGCAAGTAAAAAGTCTGAATTATGATATATTGCGAGATATAAACTAGCCATTGTATGATATAAACATGGAAAAAAGGAAGAACGGTAAGAATAAAGTATTTTTTCTCAGATTTGTGAGTTTCTATCTTGCAAATCTGAACATATATATCAAAGTTATGAATTGAAAAAAAAAAGTCTTAATTTTTCATTCCATGGAGAAAATGCTCTTACATAGAATCTTGTTGAGAAACAAATGCCGGTAACACTTTATTTTACTGTTTCTTTGTTACACATGTTACATTTACTTACTATTATAATAATAAATTATGCATAATTATATGTAAGTAACCCTAAGCCAAACTCTAACCCTAACCCTAACCATAGATTAAGTACATGTAGTTAATTAATATTACTCAGTACTTAAATGTATAATTACACTGTAACAAGGACACCTTAAAATAAAGCTTAACCCAAATGACATTTATCACTAAATGTTATTTATAATTAGGGTTAAAAGTTTGAACACACCCATAACACTAAAGGTGCAGTCACATTTATCGCTGTTCATTGAAATGAATCCAGTCACTTTAAAATAACTCAAAGCGATTGTGAATTTTGTGTGAGAGTGAAATATTTTACCATGCAGATTTCGCAGCGGGTTCAGGTTGATTGTTTATTTACGTGTGTAAGTATGTATGATGTATTATAGCTCTAGTCTGTCTATTCTTAATAGTGCATGTGTGATGCATAGAGACACAAAAAGAATGAGAATAAGACCCTTACAAACACACATGCCCCCCTGTCTCTGATCATTAAATGAGCTCTGGTCCCTCAATGTTATAAAAGTGGGTTATGTACCAGAGGTTGCACCTCTTTGACTCCCCTCTGCACACATGCCAATGGTAACACCAGATGCTGCTAATTTTCACTCTACATTAACATCTACTGAGGGGGAGATTGTTGAAGTTCAGAAAACAACAAGAAGCACTTCAGAGTACAAATCCATCTTTTGTTTATATATATATATATATATTTTTATTTTTATTTATTTTTTTTTTTTTCATGTGGGGCCATTGACTTTCACAGTATTTGTATATATATATATTTTTTTCAGTTGGCTACTGTCAACTGTTTGGTTACCAACATTCTTCAAAATATATTTTTTAATAAAAAGAAACTCATATAGGTTTGGAACAACTTGAAGTGAGTAAATTATGACAGAATTTTCATTTTTGGGTGAACTATCCCTGTGTCAGGATTACGGACCTGTTTTGTTATGTTTTCCCTCCCCATGTGCTCCCCGTGACCTAGTTTCTCCCTTGACTGATTACTCATTTCGTTGACCTGTGTTCCCCATTTTACCTCGTTTAGTTACGTTTACTTAAGCCTAGTGTTTTGATCTTGCCAGTTCCACTCTGGACCCAGAGCCCAGCCCACCATTACCTTGCTGCACGGAGCCTATGCCCGAGCCCACCGATGACGGAGAGCCTGAACACGCCGCTACCGACGAGCCATCGCCGCACGGAGCCACAGTGCTGAGGATCGCCACTGAGGATCGGCTGCTGATGACGTCAGACCAGGTGCGAAAGCCAGCTACAACGCCCGCCACGAGGGAAAGAGCCGTGGACAGCGAGAGCGCGGAGAGGAGATCTGCCCACTGCGCCATGGCTAAGGGTGAGCTTAATGTGGATCTGAGAATGTGGAAGGCTGAAAGGGATCCCAAACTGGATTTATGGACCGACCTGCCCCCTCTCCTCCCCCCTTCGTCGGAGCCCTCTGTCTGTCCTGTTCCCACGTCTGGCCCAGGGAGGGTCTCAGTTCCCGAGTTCAGGCCAGAGAGGGCTTCTGTCCCTGAATCTAGCCCAGAGGGGGCTTCAGTTCCCAAGATTGGCCCAGAGAGGGGTTCCGTTCTCAAGACTGGCCCAGAGAGGGCTTCCGTTCTCAAGACTGGCCCAGTGAGGGCTCCTGTTCCTGAGTTTAGCCCAGAGAGGGCTCCTGTTTCCAAGTCCAACCCAGAGAGGCCTTATGTTCCCGAGTCCAGCCAGGAGAGGGCTCCTGTTCCCAAGGGCAGCCCTGAGCCATCTGTTCCGCCTTGGCCCTCCGGATCCTCCCCGTCGCCCTGGCTCATCGGCTCTCCATCTCCGCCTCAGGCTCCTCCGCCACCTACTCTGCCACTGTAGGGTTGGCCCCCTGGAGTCGGCAGCCCTTCCTCCACCATGGCTCTTCCCTCCGTCAGCTCCACCATGGGTTGCCTGTGGCCTTTATGGCTGTGGCCTGGGTCCCACCTGGCACCGCCTGCTCCAAGCCCCTCCTGTCTCTGTCTCATCTGCCCTGGCCCCTCCCGGGTGTCCGTCCGCCTCCTGAGCCTCCTCCCAAGTTCTCACCCGTCCCTCCCTCTGTTGTTTCTATGGCGCGAGGACGCGTCTTCCAGGAGGGGGGCGATATGTCAGGATTACGGACCTGTTTTGTTGAGTTTTCCCTCCCCATGTGCTCCTCGTGAATTAGTTTCTCCCTTGTCTAATTAGTCAGTCCGTTCACCTGTGTTCCCCATATTACCTCATTTAGTTCCGTTTACTTAAGCCTAGTGTTTTCCTGTGTCTAGCGTCCAGTATTATAGGTCTATACATGTACTATGTGTGTTCCTGTTTGCTCCGTGTTTCCCATGGTGGATTATTGTCATTTATGTTTCATCCGTGTCTCCTTGTTCCTCGCTCCTTCACAGTGGCTAAAGTGTGACACCCTGTAATGTAAATTAATAAATTAGATTTTAGGTAGACTGGTCTATTTCTGCAAACACACTCGCTCCATTGATCAATTTGCAAAATATTGATCATTTTGCCCTTTCCATCTCTGTCTCTGTCCATCATCTACCTACTCTTTGATTTAGTGTACTTTACTGCTCCTAAGCGTGAGGGTGTCTCTGTGGCACCTCATTAGCTAAAGGGCTTCAGCTGGTCCGGCCACTGATCCAGCGGAGGGATTAGGTCGGGTGTTTGCCGAATCCTCCTGTGTTCTGGAGGTGGAGAGACTGATCTGGTCTCATTGGACACAAGGGTTTGTTCATAATGAGTCTGTGTTTCTGCAGCCTCTGTCTGGCCACTGCTCTGTGATTAAGTGATGTGTCCATCTTCTCCAGTCCTTCACACAGGGGACTACAGCCCAACCTGAAGCCTGGAAAAAAAATCACTGAACACACACAGTGATAGCGTTTCCATTACTCATCTAAGAAGCAGCTCACCGCATGGACAACAACATATTTACAACATACTACAAATACTTTAAGGGGAGGATTTCTAATCTTAAAATACATTAAAATTGAAATACCTTAAAATACTAATTTTGTACAAAAGCAAACATATTTGAATATTGTGTAAAATAACATTTTAAAAGCTGGCCAGAAAAAAAATATTTATGGAGACAATTTGACTAAAGTTACATAAATGTATTTCTGTGAATATATATTAAAATCTATATTAACAGTTTATTTTTGTGTGTGTGATTATAATTGTGGTTTGCAATTATAAATTTTTGCAAAGAGGAGCTGCATTCTATATGCCCATCTGAACCCTATTGGTTCATGTAATAAAAAATGCACACCATTTAAAATAGGGCACTGGTATTTCCTCAGATGCACTTTCTGAGCTAAGACTCTTAAGGCAGAATGCATTGAGTCAGCATCCCAGAAATCTTTTGGCCTCTTTGGCTCTTCTCGACGGTAGTGCTTACACAGGAGAACTGCCTCACTGGCCTCCCTGACACCTTGAAATATGTTGTGTTCAGGGCCAGAGGTCTCTAAAGACCTGGACACCAGTGACCCTTTAAAGCTGGACTTTTCTAATTCGGGAAAGGTTTTACTTCCCATTATATATATATACAGTGGGTACGGAAAGTATTCAGACCCCCTTAAATTTTTCACTCTTTGTTATATTGCAGCCATTTGCTAAATGCCATTTGTCATTAGAGCTTTGAAATAGTCTGTGTGATATCTTGGAAATGAGAAAACATTGTTTTCTCAATAAAATGCTCTTGAATGTGAATGCTTGTCATAACAGCTAACTTTCAGAGGTTCATCTGACAAAAGCAGATGAGTTCTGAGGTCATGCCGGTTAGACATCCTGTCTGATTATACATCTGGCTTAAATGCCAAAATGTTCTCACCACAGCGAGCTGCCGTTTTCAGAGCCAGACGCCACAGTTGCTGGAGAGCAACTGTGTAAACTAAAAGAAAAAAAAAAAGAAGTGACTTGGATGTTTAATGACACAGCTCAACGCTCGTTTGCTTATGGCTTAAAATGAGCATGATGTTTCGTTCTCTGTTGTTTAATCTGTGCGAACAGTTCCTGCACACTGATAATGTGATCGCTGTTTATGCGATCTTAAGCTAAGATATGAAGTTGTTACGTATTTATGAAACGGGGAAAAAAAATTATGAAAAATGTTATGAATAATTATTAAATATTATAAATAATAATAATAATAATAATAATATCTCTCACTTTCAGCTGCTAGGGGTCACCACAGTGGATTATCAATAATAATAATAATAATAATAGTAATGTGCTATTTTATTATGTATTATTATTATTAGCAATAATAATAATAATACTAACAATAATACATTTTATTAAAAAACCTTTGAAATAATTAAAAAAATTATTTAAGAGGTTTAAAATGAATTTAAAACAGTTAAGAATAGAAAATGATTATACATAAAATATAGTGCAATCAGTTTGGACGTTGCACAGTGCTCATTCAATAAATGCACAGCTAAACAGATTAGTTTTGAGTCTGCATTTAAATGTGACTAATGTTTTAGCACATCTTATTGAAATTATTATTATTATTATTATTATTATTATTATTATGAAAAACACAACTAATAATAATAATAATAATAATAATAATAATAATACAGATCATAATTTCTACTACTACTCACTACTACAACGACTAAAATTTTATTTTTATTTGTATTATTATTATTATTATTATTATTATTATATAATTAAGTTCTGTTTTTCATAAACTACAATGGCTGAAAAAATAGGGAATAATAATAATAATACATTTTATTTTAATTTTTAGTATTATTAAAGTTGCATATTTAATAAACTACAGTGACTGGAGAAAACAAAACGTATTGCATTTATTATTATTATTGCTAATAATAATAATACATTTTATTTTAATTTTTAGTATTATTAAAGTTGCATATTTAATAAACTACAGTGACTGGAGAAAACAAAACGTATTGCATTTATTATTATTATTGCTAATAATAATAATACAGCAGATCATAATTTCTACTACTACTCATACTACTACTACTAACATTGTATTATTATTATTATTATTATTATTATTATTATTATTATTATTATTATTATTATTATTATTATTATTATTATTATTATTATTATTATTATATAATTAAGTTGTGTTTTTCATAAACTACAATGGCTGAAAAATAGGGAATAATAATAATAATAATAATAGTAATGCCATTTAAAAAATAAATACTATTATTATTATTATTATTATTATTATATAATTAAGTTGTGTTTTTCATAAACTACAATGGCTGAAAAATAGGGAATAATAATAATAATAATAATAGTAATGCCATTTAAAAAATAAATCTTTATTTCAAACAGTTTTGGCAGTCTTTAATTCATATGCATTTTTTATTTATTTAATTATTTATTTGTTTATTAGTTAGTTAGTTAGTTAGTTTGTTTGTTTATACATACATACACTTTTAATTAGACTTGTTCAGATCATTACAATATCCAATGTACTATTAATGTGAAAATGTGAAAGAAAATTTAAGAAGCTTCATGTCTGCTCAATACCATAAGACAAATCACAAATGACATGTCTTTTAATATCTGAAGTGTTTCTCCTAGACAGCAATGAGATTAAATGTACTGTACAGCAAACGCAGACTGCTACTCAAGTCTCCTGAAATCTCTCAAGAGCTTCAGAGATGGTCTCATAAACTAATAAAGTACAAGTGTACGAGATAAGACTGTTACGTGTTCACAAGATGAACAGACTGTTTTTTTTCTTCTTCTCACTAGTCCTCACCTCTGTGTTTTCCACACTAATGCGTTGGCCATCAAGTCTGCTAATGTGTCAAAACCCATATGGTCTGTAAGCTAATGAAAACAATGGAAAGCCTATCTGTGCGCACGTAAATCCCCCATATGGCCAAAACTTTCTTAACAAATGCCAAGTAAACCACCAGGGAATTGACAACAGAACCTTGAACAGTTTTAGTTTTGATACACATTGTAAAATACATGGCAACAAAACTGATTCTAACAGATCTCATAACTTACATGCAGCACCTCAGTTTATCGAACAAAGCAACTCTTGATTCCTGAAAAACTCAGTCGCCGGGTTCCGTTCAGAGTTTGTTTTCATATTACATCACCTCGGCCTCATGGAGAGGGATTTCAAGTGTCATTAGAGAGTAATCTCAATACAAGCAGACACTCAAGCCCACCGCTGCCCGGTCCACTGCGGGGCTTATCTGACACAACAGAAATATCACAAATGAGATCGCTTTAAAATCTCGATTGTTTCTCCTAGGCAAAATGGAAGGGAATGGCTTCCCACTTTTCAGAGTTTGAAAAAAACCCAAAATCATTAAGTTTCGCCAACACAGCAAAGCATTTTTACGGTAGCGCTACAATTACACTTCAGCTACATTTATTAGCTGAATACATGAATAAATGATAACTGACATCGGGCATGTATTTACAAGACACAAAATACAAACAGAAAATAGATGTATTCAAATGAAATATATTCATATGACGTCTTTATGTCAGAGTCACAGTCACAAAGCTAAAAATAGCCACTGTGAAAGAAAGTAACCTGCGTTACTTATTTGAAGAAGTAACTCCGATATTTTCTTGTAAAAGTAATGCATTACTTTACTAATTACTTGAAAAAAGTAATCTGATTACGTAACTTGTGTTACTTGTAATGCATTACCCCCAACACTGAACAGAACTGTTACTATGTGTAAGCAACTTAGTATGAAAGGGAAAAAGGTTAATGAACACAAAAAGCAAACAAAACCATCCAGTTAACCAAGAACCACAATACTCCTAGGCCTCATTTAAACGCTTGGTCGATTAACACTCAAAGTTATTTTTGCATTAAACGTTTTATATTGAGAGCATATAAAGAGTAGTAACTGATGAAAATGTTCACATTAAAGATTCATTCCAATAGCTGGAACTACAATGAAGATGTGAGCGAGCCGGAGAATAAAGAAATGAAGTTCTGAAGCCAAAGTTATTCAAGGGTAATGCTTTAAGTTTGATATTGCTCTCTAACGAGCTTTGCGGGACTACAAAAACAGAGCTTTATGGCGCCTATAATATGATCATTATGCAGTTTATGGCTGTGGGTCTCCGTGGGCTGAAGATCACAGGGATGATATGCTTTCCTGTTTCATATCGGATGATGCTCTGCAATTTTCCACCTCTTTCATAACAAAAGGCTTTGATGCGGAGTCAGAAGTCTTGAGATTCGGAGGATGATGGCTCAGGGATGAAACACTGCACTGTGCACTGAGTTCTTTATCTAGTCTAACAGTCCATAATGAACAGTGATCAGAATATAATGCATTATATATGTGGATCTCATGGAAACATATCCAGCTCATATTTTACACCAAAATCAAAAGAGAAAGAAATAAAATGACGTCTTACATGAAACAAGCTTGTTTTTAGAACTTTTTTTTTTTTATGTGACATTTTCTTGACAATTAAAGTCCTGTGGTGTGATGTGCTACACTCCATCTGAAACTATTTAAAAAAACATTTTCCTAATTTATTTATAATTATACACACTGGGGATATACTGCATTTACTTGTCAAAATAACTCAGGACAATTACAGTAAAATAGCAAAGGCAAAAATGTGATTCAATAATGAAGTCAGTACGTTACATTTACATTTTATCTATGTAAAATTAAATCTAAAATCTTGATGCTAATACAAAATTGCAAAAAAAGGCAGTGCAACGACATAAAAATACATTTTGCATTATGGTAATGAGAATTTTGGTTGAAATGTGCTTAATTGTCACAATTAAAAATATCTTAATGCTCAGGCTTAAATTTTCTAAATGCAAAAGGTAACTTCTTATTTGTATTCTTGACAGCAGGGGCGTAGATTATGCGGGGGACGCAGGGGATGTGCCCCCCCCACTTTTGATATCACGTAAATTCGTCCCCCGCACTTTTTCCAGGCAAGTGTGTTCGCATAGAGGTCTTCAAGAGTCGGTGTGAATAAATATATATTTAAATTCAAAGAGACAGGATAGTCTGTCCATGATCTGATACAGGGGCGTAGCCATCATTTCAGAAGTGAGGGGGACAGAAATGTTATATCTATATATATATATATATATATATATATATATATAGATATAACATTACAATATAACATTTCTGTAATATATATAACCAACCAGAC
>NW_015505277.1:2921144-2961353 GCF_001515645.1 Sinocyclocheilus grahami | reverse complement strand
TGCCCCACTGTGTATATATATATATATATAACATTTCTGTAATCTATATAACCAACCAGTCAACAGTTTTTGATCAGTAAGATTTTTTATGTTTTATAAATAAGTCTCTTATGTTCACCAAGCCTGCATGTATTTGATCCAAAGTACAGCAAAAGCAGTAATGTTGTGAAATATTATATGCTGGTTTGCTGCACAATAAACCTTTTTTTTTAATTATTATTATTATTATTAGTATCAATATTTAAAACAGTTGAGTCATTTTTTTTCAGGATTCTTTGATGAATAGAAGGATCCAAAGATCAGCATTTATCTGAAATAAAAAGCTTTTGTAACATTATACACTATACCATTCAGAAGCTTAGAGTCAGTATAATTTTTATTTTTTTGGGGAAAAGAAATTATAGAAATGAACACTATTATTTAGCAAGGATGCTTTAAATTGATCAAAAGTGATGATAAAGACATTTATAATGTTACAAAAGATTTCTATTTCAGATAAATGCTGTTCTTCTGAACTTTCTATTCATCAAAGAAACCTAAAAAAATTCTACTCAGCTGTTTTCAACATAATGATAATAATAAATGTGTCTTGAGCATCAAATCAGCATATTAGAATGATTTCTGAAGATCATGTGACACTGAAGACTGGAGGAATGATGCTGAAAATTCAGCTTTGATCATAGCAATAAATTACATTTTAAAATATATTCAAATAGAAAATAGTTATTTTAAATAGCCCAGTAAAAATATTTCCAAATTTTACTGTTTTGCTGTATTTGGGATCAAATAAATGCAGGCTTGGTGAACAGAAGAGACTTTACACTACAAAACATTACAAATCTTACTGTTCAAAAAGTTTTGACTGATGTATAGTCAACTTTAATTTTTCTCTCATTTCTAGCTTTAATTGGCTTAGAAATCAGATAACTGCTGGACAGTGACCAATAATAATGATTTGTTTATATACTACAGACACTTTTTTATCACATAATAAGGCAGAGATGTTTGGAAACATGAAGACATTAAACGTACGATTGCGACAATATATGGTTTATTTGTGTTTGTCAAGTCATCGCCAAGTAATAAATAAAGTATATGAATAATGCAGTGTTAATTGACATAGCATTTATTACGATATAGAAACTATTCTGCCCTATTATGTGATAAAAAAGTGTTTGTAGTATATAAACAAATCATTATTATTGGTCACTGTCCAGCAGTTATCTGATTTCTAAGCCAATTAAAGCTAGAAATTAGAGAAAAATTTAAGTTGCATATAACATTTCTGTCCCCCTCACTTCTGAAATGATGGCTACGCCCCTGCATGACAGGTTTCATGATATGTCATAATGTGGACTTATAAGAGATTTCTGTCATGGTTATCATGATAACATCCTAAACATTTTTCTCCACATCCCAAATAACAAATGAGTAAAATGGTCAATGACTGTAGCAGATGTGCGGATTTCATTCATTTTATGCATTCTACATATCCACAAATAAATACATTCACAAAGTTTGACAAAACTACAGCTTGATTGGAAATGATGCACACACAAAGAAATGACATTCACAAGTGATAGTTACCTTGTTATTTCTCAGTGACGGTTGCCACAAAAACACTTCAACAAACAAGCTAAGATTTAATGAACCAATGACTGTACAAGACTAATGAGCAATGGCTAATAACAAAATGGAACTAGAGGAAATATTGAACAAGTTACAAAATAAAAGTCAAATAAACTTCACAATATACTATTTATAGACTCTTTCATAATTGTAAAGACATAATTCCTAGTTTTAGTGGAAATTATATAGTTTGAGATTAGAGATTCAATTTCTTAATTGGTTAGTTTTCATTAAAAAAAACAACAACTCCTGATCAACAGTATATCTGTAGTTGAAGAAACACTCAATGTGTGTGTTCCTGCGGCTGTGTGTGTGTGTAAAGTAACAGAAAAAGAAGAAGTGACGTGCATGTTTAATGACACAGCTCAGCGCTCGTTTGCTTTCGTTCTCTGTTGTTTAATCTGTGCGAACAGTTCCTGCACACTGATAATGTGATCGCTGTTTATGCGATCTTAAGCTAAGATATGAAGTTTTTACGTATTTATGAAACAAAAAAAATGCTGAAAATTTGTATTAATAATTATTAAATATTATAAATAATAATAATAGTAATACTAATAATAATAATAATAACAACAACAACAATACTAATAATAATACTAATAATAATAATAATAATAATAATAATAATAATAAAAAGAATACATTTTATTATCATTATTAGTATTACAATAACTACAATGACTGGAGAAAACAAAACTTATTTAAATTATTATTATTATTATTGTTGTTGTTGTTATTATTATTATGAAAAAAACACAACTTAATAATAATAATAATAATAATAATAATAATACAGCAGATCATAATTTCTACTACTACTCACTACTACAATTGTATTATTATTATTATTATTATTATTATATAATTAGGTTCTATTTTTCATAAACTACAATGGCTGAAAAAATAGGGAATAACAATAATAATAATAATAATAATAATAATAATAATACATTTTATTTTCATTATTTTCATAAACTACAATGGCTGAAAAAATAGGGAATAACAATAATAATAATAATAATAATAATAATAATAATACATTTTATTTTCATTATTAGTATGATTAAAGTTGCATATTTAATAAACTACAGCGACTGGAGAAAACAACACTTATTGAAATTATTATTATTATTATATTATAATATTATAATATAACAAACTACTTAACCATATTTTGGGGACAAATTTGTACCCAAAAGGGAGCTAAACCTGATAAAATCTCCAAAAACCTCCCTTTGGGGACGTCCTCATTTGTAAAACTGGTATAAAAATAAAGTAAACAAAGTTTTTTTTTTAATTGTAAAAATGCAGAAAGTTTCCTGTAAGGGGTAGGTTTAGGTGTAGGGCGATAGAATATACAGTTTGTACAGTATAAAAACCATTATGCCTATGGAATGTCCCCATTTAGATAGCTAAGTAAACGTGTGTGTGTGTGTGTGTGTGTGTGTGTGTGTAAACAGCAGGAGCATGAATCCGACTATGAACCATGATGACGGCAGCTGCAATTACCTTTATTATCTTTATCTTTGATTTAATTAATCCCAGCAGGTAAAGGAGCAGCCGTGTTGGTTTATTGGCAGGGGAGATAGAGATCTAAATGTAATCACGCTCGCTGTCAGCATGCCCTTCATTATCCCTGCCGCAATCATCGTTACCTCGTCAGCACCCGGGAACGTCTTGTCATCTGTCAGTCTGAGACAACAAGCTGTTCCAGCCAAGAAAAACAAAACCCTTGTGTCGCTGACACTTTTCAATCACTGTCCGCTGTGTTTTTCCCCTCTTCTGCGGTGTGTGGAGGGCACGCGAGCTTGCTTTTGTCATTCCCAGGAGTGCTATCGCTGCAGGTCACTCCACTGGGTAAATAATAGAATGGGTAATGACAGAGAGGTCACAGACTAAACCCTTTATATGAATGCTTAAGTTCAATCAAGTTTTTTACATTGTTAAATGTCTGGTAAAAGTCAACACCATTGCTAAGCATTTTGGGGTTTGAAACATGCAACCAATCCTGTCAAATTGTGGGGTGGGTCTTTTCATATCATTAGCAATACATTATTAGCTGTTTGATAAAGTATTAAAGCCAAAGGCTAATGATATCAATTACCGTTACGTGTCTGACGTTGTAGAGAGCGGCTTAAAATGCATTAGCATTCTGATACATGCATAAACGACCCAATTCACTCTTCCTCTTCTAGAATCTAGTTTCTGTGGCTCAGTCAATCCAGTTTTGCCAATTGCCATTGTGTAGCGTTTCATCCTCAAGGATCAAACTGTTTCCTGAGGCAGATCATGAGCTTCACTGACTGTGTTCCACTTAGTTGTCGGACAATTAGCCCTGAACCATTAAAAAAAGTGGTCAAAACTGGTTTTGCAGCAGTGTAGTCCATCTAAACCAGCTTGAATTGAATAATGACCAACTCATCAGCTAGAAATCTTCCTGGTTATAACCATAAATTCCAGCAGGTAACTGGCACCCATTCACTTTTTAAAGAACATTTTGTTATGAAATGAAAACAAACCAAAAAATTTGACTCGTCCATGACTATTTTCGCTGCATAAAGTTTCACCCATAAATCCAAACAGCCACGCTTAATTGTCAATTATAAGTGTGTCATTTGCATCAGTCTATGGTGTGTATTATTCCTCTAGCTATTACTAAGAATTCATTATTTATGTGCGACGCTATCAGCAAAAAGGCAAGCAGTTTACGTGTCAAAATGCATTGCATTGTGCGAGCTGAAATATGACTGAAGAGCTCTGGGGCCGGTTCGTACGACGGATCACAGCAGTGGGCAGCTGAATTATGAATGGAGGTGCTGCTCGTTTCAAATGGGGAGTGTTAGCGAAACGCAGCAGTCTGTGCCTTTGATTTCATAGGGGTTAATATAAAATCTTCAAATCTACACTTCAGTACTCTTCCAATGAAACAACCTGTCCAGGCTTTTCAAAATATGGTGCTTTCAGTGTTGGCCACTTATTCAAGCGTACCACCAGCGCTGGCCGACAGGTGTAATGATTCAGTGAGAGGATAAAAGAGAAATCCTTGCATCTGTCGACTCAGAGACATGCGTTTCCTCATATCTTACTTTTCTTTCATTAGATTAGCCTTTTCCATACGTTCTTCTTCCCTGCACTGCTACTTCAAAGCTTACAATGACGTGGAGAAGAAGTGCGCCCAGGTGATTTGTAGCACACTTCAGCAGATTAGTGCTCAGTATGGATTATCCAAGAGGATGGCGGCCTATCTGCATTTTTTTCCCATCAGCCCCTGGGAGGGGCCACCCTCCAGCTGTGCAGACTGACAGGTAGACGTTTGGACTCCTTAAAACCGCAGCATCTCCACATAAGCGTAATCCCCGTCACATTTAACTCTACCTGCCTGCTAACTCCGCACTCCTCTTCCTGTCTTCTTTACTCCACGGTTTTCTTCCCCTCTTGTCAAAGCCATCTCGCTCTTCATGCAGGCAGATTCATGACTGAGATTAGCCGATGCAATGTCTTTCAATGGGAATGCACGTGATTTGAAATTTTCGGGAGGACGAAAGATTTCCCTATGCAACAGGTTTAAGCTGGATAGTTGAATTTGCCGTGTTGAACAAGAGAAAGCTGCTTGCTGTAAAGAAGTGACTTCGGTGTGAGTTGTGCTTCATACATCTCTACACTATTGACAATAGACAATGGAAATTTTTTGCTGAACCTTAAAGGTATAGATCACCCAAAATTGACAATTCTGTCATTAATTACTCACCCTTAGGTCCTTCCAAACCCGTAAGACCTTCTCAAAACACAAATTAAGATATTTTTGATGAAATATGAGAGTTTTCGGACCCTGCATAGACAGCAATGGAACTATCACGTTCATGGACCAGAAATGTAGTAAGGACATCGGTTAAATACACTCTTAAAAATAAAGGTGCTTCACGATGCCATAGAAGAACCTTTTTGTCTAAATGGTTCCATAAAGAACCTTTAACATCTGAAGAACCTTTCTGTTTCACAAAAGCTTCTTTGTGGTGAAAGAAGGTTCTTCAGATTACAAAAAGATAAGAAAGAGATGCTTCTTTAAACTGAATGGTTCTTTGGGGAACCAAACATGGTTCTTCTATGGCATCGCTTGAAGAATCTTTTGAAGCACCTTTATTTTTAAGAGTGTAGTCCATGTGACATCAGGTTTTTCTCATATGATAAGTGATATCACAAGAGCAGTATTACACGAGTACTGATTTTGTCCCGAATATCACAAGTTTAAATGTAATTTTATACAACAGTTCAGTAAATTGTGACATCAGTGGTTGAACCATAATTTTATGAAGGTACGAAAATACTTTTTATGCAGAACAAAAACAAAAATAACGACTTTATTCAACAGTTCTTTTCTTCCGTGTCAGTCTTCGATGTGCATTCACGAGAGTACCAGAATGTTTCTGAATGCTGAAGTAAATAGGTTGTCAGTTCAATAAACTTTTGTAAACCCAGCCAGTATAATCACAATGATAGCATCCAAACTACAATATATATATATATATATATATATATATATATATATATGCAATGTGATACTGATTTTATACAGTATAGTCAATAGCCTAAACAAGAAGTTAAAATTAAGTGACTTACATTTTAGCCACAATATAAGAATATATTACCTTTAAAGCCACAGTAGAACTGTTGTGTGTCTCCGAGCAACACAGCTGTGTTTAGTTTCTGAATGAATCCGCGTTTTGATCGAATCGTGTGAATCAATGATTCAAAGCCCCATTCATAAAGAGAGCCGTTTACTTCATGCCATTTGAACCAATCCTAAAGGCATTTATCGCCACCTGCTGGCAGATTTAGTTTCTTTAATTTAGAGTATCATTTCAATTAATATAATAATAATAATAATAATAATAATAATAATAATGATAATAATAATAATAATAATAATAAAAACATTAAAGGGATTGTTCACCCAAAAAATAAAATACTAAATTCTGTCATCATTTACTCACCCTCATGTCGTGTCAAACCCTTCTTTTGTGGAACATGAAAGAAGGTATTTTGAAGACTGTTGGTAACAAAGCTGTTTTGTTTACCAAAGACTTTCGTTGTATGAACAAAAAATGACTGAGATGTTCCTCAAATGATCTTCTTTTATGTTCCATAGTAAATGTTATGCCGTTATATATATATATTTGTAAACCCAGCCAGTATAATCACAATGAATATGCATAAAATCAAGCATCTCCTAACCTTTTTAACGCTCTTGGCTGGTCTCAATGATTTTTCCGGTCCACTATCAATACCTACTATTGAAAAAAGACAATGGACCTTTTTGCTCATGACGTACATAATGTATGTTTACTGTCACTCAGCAAATTTTGGTTTAAAAAATCCAACCATTTCAATATGAATCCACACAATCAGAAATTTGCTAAGAGGGCAGAGAATCACCTTCACACAGTATTCCTGATCGCATGGATTCTTATGGATTTCACAGTGGCAATTTGCCAAACAACTGTAAATATAACTGCACAGAGAGTGTATTTGAGCGTGTGTTTGTTCCAGTTGTTTAGTGCGACTCGTGGCCGGCGTTAACCAAACGAGAGTTGTCGTCTGCTCCCTCATGGGGATCTCACTTCCTTACCCACGCACAGGAACCAGGCGCTGTTAGCTGGTGCCACTTGGGAAAAGAGTTAGATGATCTGCTACCGTGTAGCTCGCAGCGAATTTAGCACAAACCAAAGAACCTTTCAAAGTTAAACAAATCACCCGGAGGCTATATGTCTCCTCCTATAAACCTCTACACATCTCACACACTCCCACTCGCTGGCACTGACTGGCTCGCTTGTACTTTTTTCTCATGAATGTTTCTTAGACTGTATTTCTGCTTTTAAGCGCCTTTAAGTGTTGAAATATTGTAGGTGGATTCCAACTTTGATTTCTAAAGTGTCAGTTCATCAGGTTTTTAAAACAGAACATAAATAGGTGAATCTTAGGGAAATTCTATACAGTATTTCACCCACAAATTAAAAGAAAAATATAAAATGAAGCACTGAGATTTTTTTCTATGGTGTCATTTTTTATGATAATTACACACATTTAATTTCACATTTTGCCTTTTTTTTTGCAGGTTTTTAGTAATATCAATGATGGTACTTCTTAGAATTTCATTAGATTTATTTATTTATTCATTTTAATCAGGGTAAAAGGCAGCGCCCTAAATACTACTATGATATATAAATTTGTGTTACAATAAAATCTAAAATTGTATAAAGTCTACAGTGTGATTTCAATGATATTTGTTCCCACACTTTAGATTGATGTTAAAGAGTTTTTATTTTATTTTATAGAAAGTTTTTTCTTAACAAAAAGGCTTAGTGCTAACTGTCATCATAACTGACTGACTAAATAAAAAAAAATGCATACATACATACATGAAAGACTTTTTCACATTTTCATGAAAAATTATTCCCTCCAAATTATTCTCAATTATTATTATTATTACACTCTACATTAATAATCTCTGGACATTTACTACTGAAATACATTTTTACTTAAACACAGAATAAATTAAAGGCAGTACAACAAATACTACCAATTATGCATAAATAATTCTATAAATAATATAATATTCTATAAATAATATTCTATGAATAATTCTATAAATTCATTTTCGAGTTTTATTCTTAACATTAAGGTTAAATGTAATGCATGAACTGATAAAATGTATAAGCTAAATAAAGTGCAAATCATTATGAATAAAAGATTAAATGCCAAACGTATAAATGTCTCACTCTTCTATATCATATAGGTCAGTGTCTTAAATCAGTGATAATAGCAGACACAGGACTAACAAACTGCCACTATATTAGTAGGCAGGTGTACATACTATATAATTCAGAGGTGATCATATTCATCCATCTCCCTTATGATTACATTTATTAATCTTAGCACTACATCTAAGCTAATATGAAAGCCAAAGTCTGTAAAAGTTGAAGAAGGGCATCAATCCATGTTTAATGTGCAGAAAGAAAGAAGCAGGGGGAAAAAAAATCGAAAGTTATTGGTGTTGCTAAGTCAATAGTTATTTGTATAATAGAGAGTCCATCATATCATTTTAGCAGTGCTCTATTGTATTCTCAGATGGGCACTGGACAATTGCTTCATCCATGCACTATTACATATATGTGGCTATTAAACCTAAAGAGAATATGATCGTCTCGATTCCACGCTGATGCTGGCTTTGGCTCTGATCACAGTTATTATAAGAGAGGGACTGGTAGGGATATTATAGCCAGACACTTAAATGTTATTAGCACAGCTATATTTTACTGTCCGACACTGGGCACAATGTATTCACAGGAGGGCTCACGCTATTTTTTAAATATCTGGCTTGAGTAACATTACCCCATCGGCGATATGACAGATAAATGCTGAGCACCTGAGCATCACATTAAATAACAGATTTACACTAACTTTAAAATGTAAGTGAGAGAATATAATCTAGAATCTGGAGCATGCAAGCACTATTTGGCAATTCCATAGGAGAAGCATCAAAGATATACCAGTGAGTAAAACAAAGCATTTTGATAGATCAACAGTATTCAAAGAGGTAAATAATGTGAGTTTTAAATCTTCATTGCTCTGGGCCTGACAGGCTCGGAGCTCATTTAAAGTAGGCCAGCTCTATCCAGGTCAAGCGGGAGTCAGTGATCTGAGGAGCTAATGCTCTCCAGAGAAAAACCTGCATGTACACAGAGTCATATTTTACCTGCAGGGACACATGAGGGTCTGTGGTGCTTGAAGAAAAATCCAAAGCCAATATTATAATGGTTTGCAAAAGAAAGAAAGGAGGATGTTAGAAAATGACACTACATTTCTTAAAACTGATTGAATTTGACACTTTCTTTCTTTAGATTTTAAACCAATAGACACATAACACAATACAATTATAAAAATTAGTTCCTGCTGTTTTTGTGAAGCTTCATCTGAAACTATAAGTCATTTGTTTCGGGACTGTTCTTTTACTCAGTCTTTCTGGAGTAATCTATTTTTTTATTTATAATATATAAACCCCACTTTAGCGTCTTCAAGCAATAACTGAATTTGCATGTAAGTACATCTCAGTGTTTATTAATAAGAAAGCATTTAAAACAATAGAATTTGTACCATATTTAATATTCTGTGCCATTTTCCCTATCTTTCTTTCTTTCTTTCTTTCTTTCTTTCTTTCTTTCTCTCTCTCTCTCTCTCTCTCTCTCTCTCTCTCTCCCTCCCTCCCTCCCTCTCTCTCTCTCTTAGGGCGACTCCTTCCTTAGGTGGAATTATTTTATATAATATGCCTTATCGTCTTATTTGCTGTTTCTTTCCTTTATGCTGCAACTTATTACTTGAATGAAAGACTGTTTGAATGTTCTTTTGTCTTTATGTATGTTGAAATTGCAATTAAAAACTAAGGATGATTTTGTTTATTTTTATTTGTTTATTATTATTATTATTATTATTTACAAAAACATCATATGCTGTAATAATAATAATAACAATAATAATAATACTCAACTTCATATACTATAGTAACTTCATAGTAACTGCACTTCATATACTATAATATGTTTGTTTGTAGTGTAGCCATATTTTACACACCTAGAAACAATCAAGGTGCAAAAACCAGTTCTGCGTTCTATGGATGCATAATTTTTGTAGCCGGAGAGGTGTGGTATCTAATCCCTGGCAGGTGGAGCGTGATTGAGCTCGCTGGGGAAGATAAGACTTCCTGTTCCATTACTGAACCTTCACTGCCCCACTTTCCCCATCCCGACGCTGGGAACGTCGCAGGCCTGGGTGAACAGGGGTACAGATAACCAAAGACCTGCCACACTCAGGTAAATCAATCTCCACCTCCTGCTGCGGCTGAGGAGATTATTTTATTTGTTTATTTATTTTATCTTGGGGGTAGAACTGGTTGAGGTGAGGTGAAGAAATGTTGCAAAGTTTCTTTCATCCTTATTAGCAGCTCCAGTTTTAAAAGCTTACAGGCTACAAGACTAGAATTAATTTCCCTTGCTAACTTGTGAAAATATCAATCTTTAAATAAAATAAGCAAAATGTATTATAAAAAAATGTAAATCAGAAAAAAAGCGTAAATCAGTAAAAAACAAACAAACAAAACTAAACTAAAAACTATTTTCACTGTTATTATGGATTATGGACTCCATGCTGCTTTTTGCTTCACAAGATGTTTATTGATGGACTGGAGTGGTGTGGATTATTGTTATGATTTGATCAGCTGTTCAGACTCTCTTTCCAACGGCACCCATTCACTGCAGAGCATCCATTGGTGAGCAAGTGATGCCATGCTAAATTTCTCCAAATCTGCTCTGATGAAGAAACAAACTCTTCTACATTTTGGACGTCTTGAAGGTGAGTACGTTTTAGGCAAATTTAAATTGTTAGGTGAATATTAATTTAAAGGGGTCATATGATGCGATTTCAATTGTTCCTTTCTCTTTGGAGTGTTACAAGCTCTTGGTGCATAAAGAAGATCTGTAAAGTTGCAAAGACTCAAGTCTCAAATCCAAAGAGATATTCTTTATAAAAGTTAAGAGTCAACCCCGCCCTCCTTAAACGGCTCGTTTTAATACGTCCCCACATGTCTATGTCACGATGTGGGAAGATTTGCATAACGCCGCCCAAATGTTCACACAAAGAAAGAAGGCGTAACTTTTATTCTCACTGTAGTATTGTTGCTGCCGCCATGTCCTGAAGGCACTATGTTATTCGTTGTGAAAGCGGAATTACTTTGTTTGGTTTTCAAAAAGAGGACACGGCTAAAAATCAGTTGTTAAGTTGTATTTACAACACTGTTCCAGAACACTTCAACCCAAATATTCAGATGTGTGCAGCACATTTTATGGAGGACTGTTTCCTGAACCTGGGAGAGTAGACTACAATGCCGGCTGTTCTGACTCAAAGACTGTAAGTACGTTTTTTATATTTAAAGAATTTGCCACTGACGATTCAAACGCAAGTTTTGAGCAGTGTAGAGTAGCGGTTGTTTGTCATTTCTCCGATCAAAAATGCAGACATGGTTTTGTGTTTACGCGGCACGATGCAACGCGTACAAAGACAGTATATGCCATTATAATCCGTCCCCACTGGATGCAACAAATGCCTTGTTTATAATGGGTTTTAATGTTTTTGTCTCATCGCTCCGGCCTGACAGGGCATCACAGTATGGTGAGGGGCGTAACATTTCCGTCACACGCTTGAGGAGTTCAGCCAATCATAACGCACTGGATAGCTGGCCAATCAGAGCACACCTTGCTTTTCAGAACGATGAGCTTTGTAAAAATTGACGTGTTTCAGAAAGGCGGGGCATAGAGGAGAAACAATAATGTACAGTATGTGGAAAATAATGTGTTTTTTAACCTTAAACCGCATAAACACATTTCATTACACCAAATACACAAAATAATGTTATTTTTTAGCAGCATCATATGACCCCCTTAAACCAGCCTACTGTTGTTTGCAGATTCAGTTCAAGACAGTTTTCTTTACTAGAAAACAAGAGTCAATGAGTAATTGGCAAGTAAGCTTGACAAATGCACTTCAGATTCTCTTCAGCACATCAGCAGAGATGGGATTTGCGATATTAGTTGCAGTAAACGGTGAATGTCGTCATGAAGGGGCTGAAGGGAGACTGTCCATCAATAGACCAATGCAGTGATGCTATCATGCTGTTATGTCTCTCTCTCTCTCTCTCTCTCTCTTCTCTCCTCTTTTCTTCTTTGTAGATAATGGCACCTCTAGAACAGACGGCATCTTTGCTCTTTATCAGATAATGTATCAACACAGGCTTCCAGCCTTCAGCTGTTTCCGGACGACTCCCCGCCATCCCTAAAACCATATCAACCTTTTACAATCTCCTGCCTTCATCTTCCATCAGATTTTACATCCTGAAAAGAACATTAACAGTTCAAACCTGATTCCACCCCAAGATAGTTTGATCAACATCTTTATATTTAAATATTTTTTTTTATAAGACACCAAAAATAGGACTGAATAATGTTGCACCAGTAGCAGAGCCACGTCACGTGTACCTTTAATTTAGAGCATATTAGAGATGATATTTTACAGTGTACACAGAAGTTATGCTATATGTCATCTGATTGTGATTACAAGTTAAACAGTTGATCTGCAAAAATCAGTCAGTGTTGTTAAACACATGTAAAGTCAATATGTAACATAATCTGCAATTGCATAGAAAAGTAACTGGGTCAAATATGTTTCATGTAGACTGTCGAAATGTATTGCTACCAAAAATCCATCACAGGCTGAAATGTGCCTGTCATTTCTGAACTGCCACGTTATGTAAACAGCAGTAACGAAACATCGCCACACTCATGTTCATCTTTAGACTAAACACGCTTTTAGTGCAACTCAGTGTGAAAGTGTCATGAAACATGCAAGAAGCAAGGCACTATAATGCAACATGCAGTCTGTATATGTAACAAAGAAGAGTTTTAGTTTTAATATGACCAGTATGGGCTCAGAACAGTTTGTGTACATCAGGAACGAGGTACAGCGTGTAAAATAGGGGTAGATGGGTAATTAAAGGCTGTCTTAGTGGGTGATTACAGTGCTTTACTTCATAATGACAGTGTAGGAGTTTACCAAGAACTTAGATTACTGTCTTCGGAGCGGAACATGTGCACACAAGTGTACATTATAAAAATAAATGGCAAAAAAAGAAACAAAATAACCGGCTAAGAGAGTTCATCAGTGTCCTCAATTTACCCGTGTGATCGTTTAAACAATGTTCTTCGTTTGTTTGTTTGTTTTGGGAATGGCAGTAAACTAGCAAAGCATTAAGTTGATATCGTACAATCATGCTTTGCTCTCAGTGACTATGAACTGCGATCATTATTATTTAACCTTTAATTTGAATCGAACAGAGTCAGCACTGATAAAACATGACAAAAGCCAACCTCAAGAGGAACGCGAATGATCCCAGTGACCTCTTGCAGAGAAATGTGAGCTCCCAGCAGTTTTCAATGTCACTCTGATGCCATGCCACCTAAATAGGGGATGAAAAAAAATCAATATTTGATTATAAAATGTATATTTCTTATCTCTCGTCTTGCTATACTAAAAAAAAATCTTGTTATCTGAAAATGTTCAACCTTCACAAGGTTATAAAAGATTAGTGGCTAGTCAGAACCACCACTATGTTTTATATGATTCATTTAGACATAACACATGAGCAGCTGACATATACATGAACTTAAAGAAAAAAAAAATCTAGATGCAAGGTTTTTAGCTCTTTTGCTTTTTAATCATCTTTTATATTTTATACTGCAAGATACAGCTTGAAACATCATGTTAACTACCCATATACACTACCGTTCAAAAGTTAGAGGTCAGTCAGTTTTTGAAAGACTTTTATTCAACAAACATGCATTAAACTGAAAAAAAGTGACAGTAAATACATTTCTGTCAGGACAACTCTCGGAGGGATTGGCATGGTAATGTACATGACAATGTTAATGTATTTGGTCTTGGTGGAATAGATCTGCTACGCTGCTGCTGCTGCTGCGGCAGAGCAAGTACCGAGACTTTCTACTGCCAATACATCCACAACATGTTGCTGTGAGCAAGAAATACTGCTGCTGCAAATATAACATACATGAAATAACCCCCATATAGCATACATGAATTACCTCGTAGCAGATCTATACAGGTGGAACTGGGGAAGGTGGAGGGTTTCTGAAGCAAGCTGCAACTGCTATGGCAAGCACTAGTCATACATTTGAATGTTGAGCAGCGAGCTCATTGGCTACTGATACAGGAGAGAACCAATCAGCTGTGCCATGTGATAATGATGTCATTTAGATGTGTACGACTCGGCTCGGTATGGCTCAGTACGGTACGGCACGGCTCGGTTCGGCTCGGTTTGCGTTTCCACTGCAGTTTAGTACCGCTTTAGAATGTTGAATATTCACATGTTGTTATAGTTGCGCCGCCTCTACTGCCGCGACTCCTAAAAAACTTTTTCATTCCGCGTCGCCCCATCAAGCTCTCGCTGGATTCGCTCCTCTGCTATCAACGAGAAGAACGTCTGTTCTTCTGCAACAGGGGGAACAGACACTTTTTGGTTGTTAAAAAAAGTGCGCTCGTTCAAAACAGTTGCGTTCGATCCTTCGCTGGTTGTGCTGATTTAATCTAGCGGTTCTTTTGTGTTTGTGTCGCAAGTTCAGTGACGCAGGCAGTGACGATTCTCTCCGGCCAATCCGTGATCAGCAGAGTTTACACGTCACGTTTTGGTAACGTTACGGTACGCTTGGAACCCCAACCGAGGTGGTACTAAAAAAAGTACCAGGTACCAGGTACCAGGTACTGTACCCAGTGGAAAACCCCCCAAAAGTGAACCGTACCGAGCCATACCGTGCCGTACCAAGCAGTGGAAAAGCGCCATAAGTGGTGTTATTGAACTTTCTATTAGTCAAAGAATCCTAAAAAGTGTTACAGTTTCAAATCAATCAATCAATCGAACAATCAATCTGTTTTTTTGAGAAGCAAATCATCAGAATGATTTCTGAAGGATAATGTGACACTGAAGACTAGAGTAATAATGCTGAAAATGCAGCTTTGCATCACAGGAATAAATTACATATTAAATATATTCAAATAGGAAACAGTTTTTCAAAATTTGTAATAATATTTCAGAATATTACTGATTTTACTGTAAAGACAGACAACTTTCAAAAACATTAAAAAAAAAAAAAAATCTTACCAACCCCAGACTTTTGAACTGTTTTGTTCAGGTAAATGCTAATATACGAAGTGCAGTCTTTTAATATTTTTTCAAAGAATCATTTTAGGAAGGGACAAGCACTGCTTCACCCGGCTGTCTCTGGTATTGTCTTCACAGTCACATCACGGATTTGGAAACAGTGGATCAGACTTTTAAAATTACCAGTAATTTAAAACAACCAGCTGCACCAACGAACTAAGCTGAATCAGTCTACCAGGTCATTCAAACTGAGCCAATCTTTGAACTGTTAACTGTTTTCTGAGGTGTTTTTGAGTATTTCAAAGTTATTTCTGCAGGTTGTTTCACACCAACCTCCCAGCAAGCGAATCATTGCGTGCCATTAGTATGCTTAACCTCTAAAATTAAGAACGCAATTACTATTACACAAAAGAAGAGGCCGCTCATTCTCCTCAGCACAGCATGATGGGTATTATGGTAATTAGTTGACAGAAGGTCAAAGGCAATATGTTTAAAAGTAATCAGCGCGTAACACTTCCTGCATTCGAAATGGCAGGATGAAAGGCCGAGGTTTGGTGAGTTTATTAGCAGTGCTGGGGAAAAGTCAGCTTTTCTCACATTACAGAGGAAATCTTGCAGAGGGATTTCAAACGTTGGCTATTTTAAGGGATGTCTGCAGGGCTGAGATAGGGAGAGGTTCATGACTGGGTCCGTTTGGACGGCGTGGAGGCGTCATTCATGTTGCAAGTCTTTCACCTCTCTGTCCTTCCGTGACAATCGGCAGGAAACGTTGACGAGGTTTTTTTGTCGCAGGAATTTATTGAGCGAGCTTTGTTTAAAGCCTATGTCAAATGCAATTTGATTTGCTTCCCTGAAAGTAAAATGGTCTTTATTAGAGGGTAACCAACCAGTAGTTTACAGCTTATATTTGCCAATACCATTCGCATAAGGTTTCCAGAAGAACACTGGGAAACAATAATTCAAAAAGTAAAACCCAAGAAAACAAAACACGCTTAAAGAGAGGTTAATCAAATGAAAAAGTAAAGACATATCTTGTAAAACTTTAACTTCTACAAACAACTGTTCGGTTTCCAGAAGAACACTGGGAAACAATAATTCAAAAAGTAAAACCCAAGAAAACAAAACACGCCTTAAAGAGAGGTTAATCAAATGAAAAAGTAAAGACATATCTTGTAAAACTTTAACTTCTACAAACAACTGTTTGCAATGCAGGTTATATTTCTGATAGCATGTATTTTATATTTCCATCAATCAACCAATAAATAAGAATTATTATTATTTTTATTATTATTATACACTACAATTTAGACTTTGGGGGTTGTGAGATGTTTTAATATTTTTGAAAGAAGACTCTTATGTTCACTAAAGGCTACATTTATTTGATCAAATATACAGTACAAGCTTTTTTTTCTATTTTAATATTTATTTTAATATTGCCAGTTTTAAAAACTGTTGTGCTGCTTAATAAATTTGCAAAAAAAACATGATACTTTTTTTTTTTCTCAGGATTACATGATGAATAGCATTTATTTGAAATAGATTTATTTTGTGACAGTTTAATTTCATTTCATTTCATTAAAAATAAACGTATACTTGCCAGAATCTTGCGGTTCCCCACTTGCGGAAAATCTTTCACGACAAGAGGCAGTTTGCTATTTTAATATTTATTTTAATATTGCCAGTTTTAAAAACTGTTGTGCTGCTTAATAAATTTGCAAAAAAAACATGATACTTTTTTTTTTCTCAGGATTACATGATGAATAGCATTTATTTGAAATAGATTTATTTTGTGACAGTTTAATTTCATTTCATTTCATTAAAAATAAACGTATACTTGCCAGAATCTTGCGGTTCCCCACTTGCGGAAAATCTTTCACGACAAGAGGCAGTTTGCTACTGGAAAAGAGCTCCCTGATTTTCCCTAAAATGTAAAATGTGCTCGTTTTTTTACTCGCCCTTCTTCGTTTCCTCTTCTCACTCAGAGTTTTCTTGAAATACGGGCTCATGAACACAGTGCCATGTAAATACACAAAGTAATCCTTTTCATCCTGAGTGCTTGCATCCTTATTAGACTGAAGGGAAAGTCGCATTACTGCATTGTGCTTGAAAGCACACAAATACAGCTTGAAAGCACAGCCAGAGATTCATACACACCACTTTCCCCATGAATTTTGAAAGGCACTCTCACAGGTTTAATGCTCAGAGGAAGAATCGGGGTGAAAATCGGGGGAAAGGGTTTCTCTCAGGCTTACACACATTGTTTGGCGGCATATACAGTGCTGCCGTGGCCTTGCTCAATTTATCGACTGCTCAGGGAAATCAAGTGGCACAGGCTTTGCGGTCGGCAGATAATAAACTGAATTCATGGAACCTTTTATTCAACAAGCGGCAGCGGGAGATGAATGGACATCATGTCTACCACTGAGTTTATTAGAGCCGTCTCCTTTCTTCTGTCCCGTGAGCATCTCTAATGTGTCTTGGCGTGCGGCGTATCTGCAACGCGTAC
Source organism: Sinocyclocheilus grahami (assembly GCF_001515645.1). Classification (NCBI taxonomy): domain Eukaryota; kingdom Metazoa; phylum Chordata; class Actinopteri; order Cypriniformes; family Cyprinidae; genus Sinocyclocheilus; species Sinocyclocheilus grahami. Next base: position 2,943,441 of record NW_015505277.1, on the reverse strand, counting down.
CTGGATTGTTGATATCCATGCTTAGCTTGTTGTAAGCTGTTTGTATAAATGTTTAGGAAGAGTGACAAATGCAGGTCCATTATCTTGCTCCTTTATGAGAATCCCATTTACCAACCAGGCTATAAAGAGCCCATATAGATAGCACTGCGCTGTATTTTTAGGGTCAATGGCAATTAAAAGTTTCCATACTACTACTACTACTACTACTACTACTACTAATAACATCTGGTTTAAAACACAAAACCTATAAATGCAATCTTTTATAAAAAGCTGGTTTTATATGGTTTTGAAAAACTTTTTTACAAACAAAAAAGAAGATGCTTTCACCATCAAGGAAAATATGCAATAATTTATTTCTATATTACATTTATTATAGTTGACAAAAATTTTTTTTTAAATAATATAAACTATACAGGTGTATTTACAAACCAAAATCTAACAAAAACTAATAAAACTTACAAAAACACAAAATAAAATTACTTTAAATTGAATTGAAATGAACATGAAACACAACATCTAAAAAAAAAAATCTGTAAAGTTAAACTCTCTGGCAGACAGTTATTATTATATATATATATATATGTATATATATATATATATATATATATATATATATATATATATTAAAAATTTTCTATATAAAATATGATGGACTGCTTATTTTTTTTCCAAGGAATAATAACTAAAACTATTAATATACTGTAATACATAAATTAATCAAATGTCCATCACAGAAGAGGTGTATTCAAGTCACTGTATGTATAAACTATATTTTAAATGATTTTATTAAAATTAAATGAATAAATTCAGTCAAAAAAAATCTGTATAACGTCATTGACTTATCAATCTATAAAGTCCAAACACATTTCGCACTGTGCTATTATCAGCATTCATTCCTGGAGTAAAAGACTTGCCATTCCTTCATTGTTTTTGTCTTCGTTTCGGATAGACGCTGCTATTTATTAAACCCACACGTCCTGTGCACCTCTGTGATAATGGATATAATTTCTCATATTGTTTTATTTGGTGCCAGATACAGACAATAAGTAATGTGAGACAGGGAGTATTTCACAAGCGAGAAATCAGCGCTTTAGCCATACATCACCCTGACTCAATGACACCAGAGACTCCGGCGGCGAGACAAAATATCCACCTGTTGTGGACGCCTTTAGTGCAGATGATCTATACAGTTCAAGAAAAAATATTATTTATAGCCTTCATAATTAAAGTTGGTATGATGACGGAGAGTCTGTCGTAAGATGATTAATCAAGTCCCGCTGGCCTGGACTCCAAAGGGCAAGCGGCAGGTGTTGCTCACTCCAGCTTGAAATGCTGTTTGCAGGAGTCTGTGCTTCTGCCAAGAGTACGCAGAGATACACGCTCAGGATCCTGGGAGGAATTTAACAATTCAAGAGGAAATGAAAGCCACCAGAGTGATGTCTGTGTGACTGTAAAAAGACAACGCAAACAATGAGGAGAATTCACTGTCACACAGTGTAGCTCATTTGTTCTGTCTGCACTATTTTAGCACTGATCGACGATAAAAGAAGTCTATCCATACATTTATACACCCAGTATAATCTATCTATCTATCTATCTATCTATCTATCTATCTATCTATCTATCTATCTATCTATCTATCTATCTATCTATCTATCTATCTATCTATCTATCTATTGTTCTCTCGTTCTATGTCTGTCTGTCCATCTATCTATTGTTTTTTCTTCATTCTGACTGTCTGCCCATCTATCATTTTCCCTTCCCTCCCTCCCTCCCTTCATCATACATCCATCCATCGTTTAGTCTATTTGTCTGTCTATTAATCTATTATATATTGGTCTGTCCATCCATCCATCCATCCATCCATCCATTCATCCATTTACCTGTCTATTGTTCTATCGTTATGTCTGTCAGTCCATCTAACTATCTATCTATCTATCTATCTATCTATCTATCTATCTATCTATCTATCTATCTATCTATCTATCTATCTGTCTTTCTGTCTGTCTGTCTGTCTGTCTGTCTGTCTGTCTATCTATCTATCTATCTATCTATCTATCTATCGTTCTATCTATCGTTCTATCTATCTATCTATCTATCTATCTATCTATCTATCTATCTATCTATCTATCTATCTATCTATCTATCGTTCTATCGTTCTATCTATCTTTATTTTGTTATCATTCTATCTGTCTGTCCATCTAATATATCTATTATATTTGTCTGTCCATCTATCATCCTTTGTTCTATCTATCTATCTATCTATCTATCTATCTATCTATCTATCTATCTATCTATCTATCTATCTATCTATCTATCTATCTTATTTTGGTCAATCTATCCATCCATCCATTGTTCTGTCATTCTTTCTGCCTGTCTGTCTGTCTATAAGGCATTTTCAATACAGTTATGGATTATACACAGCTTTGCATCTGGAGTGTAACACTGCTTGAACAATGAGAAACCCAAATGTTTTTGCTGTTAAGTAATATTTCACCTAAAATAAGTGAGCCACACTCAACTGAAATGGTTGCATTTCAGCCCAATAACTGTGATATTTACATTTTAGATTCAAATAAATCACATTTATGTTTGAGACAGTATTCCAGCAGCATCTTTTCTGTTAACGGCAGTACTTTGGCCCACTGCCAACTCAATCCACAAATCCTCACGCTGATCCTCTGGACAAACTACTTTTGACCTTTACTGGAAACCTCTTGCTTCACCATTATCTCAACTCACTTTCACTTTGTCATACAGGATTGATGAACCAGCTAATAACAGGTCTCCTTTGCCATTTGAATTTATTGATTAAACGTCAGCAATTAAATGTACATTCAACTACAACACCCGCTAAGTACAGATTTTCTGTTCGCCAAATACATTTCAACTGTAATATCACACACAAAGTGGTGTAAAAATACCACATACTGTATCTGTTGAAAATGGAAGTTTATTATTTTGTCTTCTTTAAATCTACAGTGGCCCCAAGGACTACTAGGGCAGTTTAGGTGCACTTAGAAATAAAGCACATTAAATAATAAAATAACTTTTCATAGTGTATTTTTTATGCATTATTCTCTTCACAGTAGCAATAAGGCAAATCACACAACTGGAGAGTGTTATGGCTGTAAATCAGCATGATTGTTATTGCTTTTCAAAAGACAAGAATGCAAACAAAACAAGTGTCCCACAGACCCATTTTTGTGTGGAGCTACTTTCTTACAGCATGATTCAGGATCTGTTTTTGCTAGATGATGTGTTCAATACTTAATAATTTGGAACATCACAGAACTAGCAAAGCGGCTTGGAATTTTTCTGAACTTGGACTGGAGTTACACAATTATGCAATATTACAACAGTTAAATAAACATTTAATAGTGAATAACTTTCCCTTTAAATCACCAGTAACTTTACCCGTTTTTGCTCCAGCAACTAAAACAGTTCCAAGCAAAGCCACATTACCTTTTTTTTTTTTTTTGCTTGCAATGTTTTGGTTCTGAATGATTCCATGGTTTTGAACAAATTGCTTGTTTAAATGAGTTACTGGTAATTTCAAGTCATTTCAGAAAGATCATATTTACATAATGAAACAATCACTTGCCTTGTTCTTAAATAAATAACATTTTTGAACTGATTGGTTGAATGAATGATTCAATGACTCACTCCTAAAGACACTTGTTTCATTCCTCAGTAATAAGAATTTTTGCACACATTGGCTGAATGAATGATTCAGTGACTCAGTCATCAAGAGACTTGTTCTATTCCTGAACAAATCAACGTTTTTAAACAAATCGGCTGAATGATTTAATGACTCATTTAAAAAGACTCTCCTGATGCTCCCCTACTGATGTATTGATGTAACCTGAAGAAAGAGTCTCTGAAAAATCCAACACTATCATGACAGTCCATAACTATTTTACATTTTTGTGAATTTGTGGTTAATTCGTACAAATTTGTATGATTACATTTGCACATTTTCATACAATTTGCTTACGGTCCACTGATGGTTAGGTTTTTTCTAAAAATTGTATATTTCCAAACAAACCACATTGTATGAATTCAGAGTACAGCACTGGAAATAACTGCTGTTTAAAGGATTAGTTCACCCAAAAATGAAAATTCTGTCATTAATTACTCACCCTCATGTCATTTCAAACCCGTAATACCTTCGCTCATCTTCGGAACACAAATTAAGATACTTTTGATGGAATCTGAGAGCTGTCTGACCCTGCATAGACAGCAACGCAACTGAAATGTTCCCAAGTTAAGAAATGTAGCAAGGAGATCTGTAAAATAATCCATGTGAATGAACCCTTTAATAATAAAAAGGTAAACCAAAGCTTTAAAATATTTTATATGTGAGATTACAAGAACGAGGCAATATGAATTCATTAAGCATATATAGATTTCATAGAAAGTGTTGCTGTTTATTTTTTCATATTATTTAAGAGCTACAATGGTCTTCTTTTCTGATAGTTTACTAATAATCAATCTCACTCACCTGTGTAAATATCACAATATGTGTCTCTCCCTGTGTGTGTGTGTGTGTGTGCGGCTGATGCCCCGGGCGCAGTTGTTCTCAGATGGGTAATTATCTCTTGTCTGAGAGGGTAGCAGTCTCCCCCGGGCCCTGCCGATGGTGAGCGTCTGTATATCGAACCTTTTCGCCTCTGCCAACAGGCCGGCTAATAACGATTCATGCAGCTGCCAATCTTTCCCTCCAGCGCTATCAATATTCCACAGCGACAAATAACAGCAATTAAGAGAGATATCTCAAAGAGAGACACCAGACAAACATTTCCTCTCCCGCTCTGATGATATTAGTGGCGGGTGAACAGACATCTGCTCTGCATAAGTGCCACCAATAAAACAAGGTGCTGCATTTAAATATTGCATGAATAAAATGTCTGTATGGATCACCCGACTAATGGAGTCACAAGATGGTTGCTTGCGTTTTCGGCAAAGTCTGCAGTGCATCAAGTTGTTGTTCTGTAATGCTGTCCTACTTTACAAACTTTTTAATCAGGCTGATAAAGTTATATTACACTGACATAGAGACACTGTGTACTCGTTCCTTATGTTTCAGAGATTATGCGTTGCTTTAGCTGAACTTATTAATAACAATAATTTTTCATTTGGAGAGCATTCAGGCCCTCTTTTCTGGATAGTCTCAGGGAATGTATTTAGATGTTTTCTCATGTAAAGTTTACAGCTGGAACAAAATAACACATTTATTTTGGCATTGCAATACTTAGTTATGTAATTTTTCTGACGTTGGTTTTAAGCTTCGCATCTATCGAAAATAAATTAAAGGAATAGTTCAGCCGAAAAATGAAAATGCTGTCATCGTTTCTCATCCTCATGTCATTCCAAACATTTTATTTCTTCAGTGGAACAGAAACTAAATCTTAACTTTCACACATTTAGTTTCTCAAACAAATCTATTGTATGATATTAGATAACTTGGAATATGCAGTCATGTCAAGTCAAGTCGCCATTATTTATATAGTGCTTTAGCAATGCAGATTGTGTCGAAGCAGCTTTACAGAATTAAACAGGGATGTAGTGTGTCAAATGAACCAAAACTCCATCGTTCTCCTCTGGCCAGACGAAACCATCAGTTTAATTCCAGGCTGCAACAACGTCAGATTGTGCAGAGAACTCATCTGGTTCCCATGGAACACCTTTGTTTTGTACTCCTGGTCTCCTTGTTGCTCACTCCGTGCTCTTCACACTACCACCAACCGTGACGGATCTCTAGTTGCTGCATTTTGGACCAGACTCAAACAAATCTATTGTATGATATTAGATAACTTGGAATATGCAGTCATGTCAAGTCAAGTCGCCATTATTTATATAGTGCTTTAGCAATGCAGATTGTGTCGAAGCAGCTTTACAGAATTAAACAGGGATGTAGTGTGTCAAAGGAACCAAAACTCCATCGTTCTCCTCTGGCCAGACGAAACCATCAGTTTAATTCCAGGCTGCAACAACGTCAGATTGTGCAGAGAACTCATCTGGTTCCCGTGGAACACCTTTGTTTTGTACTCCTGGTCTCCTTGTTGCTCACTCCGTGCTCTTCACACTACCACCAACCGTGACGGATCTCTAGTTGCTGCATTTTGGACCAGCTAGAGTTTGTTTATTAAGCACGCAGAGCAACCACCCAATAAAGCATTACACTAATCTAACCTTGAGGCCATAAATGCATGAATCAACATTTCTGCATTTGACACTGAGAGCATAGGTCATAATATAGATATATTTAGATATATCATGTAATTTAGACCGCTTTTGTGCTTTTTGGAGTTTAATGGTGTTTTCCGATTCGAAGGTTGTGAGCACTGACAACACAAGCTCATGCCAATGTTTTGTAAAATGCCCCGTAGCTGTTCTTTTCAGAATACACACTCAAGGTTAATTAGCTGACTGGAACATCAGTGAGATCACACTTTAAAATTCTAATTTACTTAATTCAAGGAAAAAATATTGTTAAAAAATAATACTATTTAAATGATCTGTTTTCTATTTTAGTATATTTTAAATGCAATTAAATTCAGTAAAGGCTTTTATGTATATTTAAGACGTTTTTAACTTCAAACTGTTGTTTCTGGCCTCCACCTATAACATTGCTTTCTCCAGTGAAAAAATTGTCTCATCTGAATGGAGATGAAATATAGTTTATAAGTGGAGACGGTCCAAAACAGGTCTAAACAAATATGAGGGTGGATTTTGATGTGAGAGCACAACAGAGGATTAATTTATGTGTTATTATGGATTATGGACTATTTTGGCCAGAAGCAATGGTTTAAAGTTAAAACGCCTTATATTTGTTTCTTACAAACATGCAGCTTTTGGCTTCACAAGACATTAACTGATGGACTGGAGTGGTGTGGATTACTTGTGGATTAGTGTGGTGTTTTTTTATCAGCTGTTTGGACTATTATTCTGACGGCACCCATCCACTGCAGAGAATCCATTGGTCAGCAAGTGATGTAATGCTACATTTCTCCTTCATCTGTTCCCATGAAGAAACAAACTAATCTATATCGTGGATGGCCTGCGGGTGAGTACATTTTCAGCTAATTTTCACTTTTGGGTGCACTATTCCTGTGAAGTAGACTTAACAGAGAGCAAAATGTTTCTCTAGGTAGCACCTTAAAAGTTGATTGGGATCAAGACAGAAAAAGAAAAGTTTCAACTTCAGAATCATCCCTTTAATTCCAATCATGATGTGCCAGAACTATTTGTCCAATATGTTGAGAGTCAAAAGCTGATTAATCTGCAAAAGCAGTGGGAGAAGCCCTTAGGGTGCTCGTCCCCTGCAGAGGGAGGGACCGCTGCTCTCTGCTCTGAGTTATTATCCACAATTACCCTGATTACAAAGCCCTTCATGTTAATGACTGAGGTGAACTTCATTCACACTTCCATTTTTACATCTTTCAAAGCTTTGCTGCAGTACCTACCAACTCTATACAGCCCGTGTCAGGATGTGGAATCTACTTTTCTTTCAGACTCAATCAGGGCTCAAACTTCGTTTCAAACTTTTGGTCTTACAATGCCTCATTTATAGTTCGTTCGTTCGTTCATTCATTCATATTTTTCAGGATTTACATGACCTAAAATTTTGATTCACATTTGCAGAATCTGGAATATTTTTCAGAAAGTTTTATTCACCTATTATGTCAGATTCATACACTCTTTGAAAAAAAAACAACAACAACTGATCATGCTCATCCATGCACAACAACAGTGAAGATGACCTAATTAGATTGTGAATAAGTAGCTCTGCAGAAGTGGAACTCATACGCATACAGAAATGCATAATATTATGATCCAGGCCCTCTATTTCTGTGATTAAATAAATCAACAACGGCCTGGTTGAGTCATAATGGGGTGGGTTATTAATGTTGGTGTCCTTTTGTTGCAGGTGTATAGTTTTACCTGGCCTTCCCGTATCGCGGCTGACGCTGGCATTTTTCCTGCGTGTTGCGTGAGTTTCCTTCTGTCTTAATTACCAACCCATTTCTCCCTCTGCCTCGTGCATGTCTCAGTGTAATTATTCACCCCATTATATGATGCCTCTATCCTCCACACTTCATTATGTCCTGGGCAAGGAAGATAAATTAATTTCCTGATTAACCCGCAGACACTTGAGAAGGCTTCCTCGCTCCTTATAGTCGGCACGAGGAGTCTGGTGACAGGCCATTTCAAAATGTCATCTCACACAAACACCGCATGAGATGACGTCTGTTTAAACAATCGTGACTGATGGATCACTTTAGTTTCAGGGGATTTATGTTCAAAATTATTCATTTGACCTTATTGGCTTTATTGAAAAAAACGGCCATTTTATAAACGGCACGTAATTCTAGTGATTTTAATTAGCTTGTTTTGAAGTTTATGCTTTCAAAGGACTTATTTATTGTTTATTTTATATTTGTTGCCACAAATGGTGCCAACAGAGATTCAAGTCAGCATGATTTGCTGTTCACAATCCATTTTACTTACAGAATATTACAACAGGAGACAAGATACTAAACAAGATTTTGTATTTTTGGATCAATTTATTATTATTATTATTTATTTTTTTATTTTTAAATCTTCATAGTTTATCACTTAAATAAAGCTTCATAGCGGGCTTAAAGTTGGTATAGTGCACTCAAAATAAGTTATTTAGAAGTATTTTGTCCATAAAATATTAATATTTTAGTCAATGGGTTTAAAAAAGTATCAAATGTCAGTTAGAAAAAGTATCATTTACAAAATATAGTAAACAATGTTTTTCTCACACACACACACACATTATATATATATATATTAAGCAGCCCAATTGTTTTCAACTTTGAGGATGATATAATTATTTCTGAAGGACCATGTGACACTGAAGAGTGGAATAATGGCTGCTAAAAATTCAACTTTGCATTTTATATTGAATATACATAGACTTTTTATTTTAAATTCTAATTATATTTTACAATTTTACCGCTGATGGCACTATTAATCAAAAAAAGCTGCCTTACTGACCTCGAACTTTTAAACAGAAGCGTATATTCAACAAAATAAGCATTGCATCCCACAAAATCAAGTCTTCATCGCTGCTTAAGATGTCTTTCAAAAATAAAGTCAAATTCTCTTCAACAAACATACCTTCCAGCAACGATCAATACGCGTGTGATAAGCCAGGACATACTTCTTAGCAGCAGAGAGGATGAGATTTAACATCACATGGTCTGGACTTTAATTAAAGAGCAACAAACAAGAGTAAGTGTGTGCAGAAAGCATGCTGAACATGAAGCCCTTGTTTTTTGTGTGTCTTCTGGTCCTTTCCCTCTCTAAGCGCTCATTTGTTATCGAGCAATGAGCCAGCTCTGTGGTGAAAACAAAGAGCAGGAAATAAATGACAGAATACAAGCCGCCGCTTTACTCTGCAGGGCCCTCAGAGACTTTCAGCCTTTAAAGAGGTTTTTAAAGAGAGATCAATAATGATAAGTTGTTATCAAACAGATTATTACATCCCAAATTAGCTTACCCAGAGGAAATGCATGGTGACGCTTTTAATAAGAGACGGGTTTAAAGTTTAAATTAGTTTGTTTTTTCCTCTCTGCTGTGCTGTGATATGCTTTAGGCATTATAACTTTGACGCTTACATCAATCAGTTCTTGTAACGCGTTGTATTAAGTTCCTGTTGTCGATTCTAAACACTCAGGGGGAATTCACTTACAATGAATTGCACCCGCTGAATGTAGTTCATTTGAATGCGCTGCATGAATTGTTTTGCATTCTACAAGCGAGTCTATAATACCTGGAGAAAACTATCTGCTTGCATTCCCATTCGTCTCAATGGCAGTTGGGTGGGCAGTTCTGTTGTTGTCATTTGTAACTTGTTCTTTTGTTTCAAAGGACTCTTATTTTGATATGGTCCTGGATTCTTAGTTTGGGCAGCAACATGGAGTTACAGCATCTACCAGCAGGAGGAAACTCTATCTACACTGCTTTTACTTGCTGGCTCCCATTACTAAGCCCCACTCCCATATGCTAGGATTCAAACAAGCGTCAACTAGGAAGCTCAAGAGTGCAATCTCTGGTTTACCTCGAGGCAACAGGAATGAGGTTTACCTATGCAGCTCTTACTAGCTGGCCCCGATTACACTAACCCCAAACTCCTCTCCCATCCGGGTCAAGGCACCAATATGTATGGTCCTACTTACACTGCTCTGAGTGGCATTCAAACCTGCATCAACCGGCATGGGAGGCTGGAATGCTAACCAGGATGTTAAAACCTGTAGCGTCAATGGCTAGTATGCCTCTTGAGGTCAAGGGAGTGAGGTTTACCTGCACAGCTCGCATAGGCTGGCATGCTAACATAGGTGCTAAAGCCTTTAGTGTCGGTCACTAGTGTACCTCTTGAGGCCAGCAGGGAAGTGAAGTTTACCTGCACAACTCATACAAGCTTGTCCCAGTTACACTAACCACCCTAAACTCCATTCACATCTGGGTAACAGCACCAATGCAACTAGTCCTACTCGCACTGATCTAAGTGGGATTCAAGCCAGGGGCATGGCAGACTGTAATGCTTACCAGGCCTTTAGCATCAATGGCTTGTATGCCTCTTGAGGTCAGGGGAGTAAAGTTTACCTGCACAGCTCATACAAAGCTAGCCCCAGTTACACTAACCCAAACTGCATTACCATCCGTGTCACGACACCAGTGTAACTGATTCTAATGGTTTAAGTCAGCATCAGCCTGCATGGGAGGCAGGTGTGCTAACATAGATGCTAAACCCTTTAGTGTCGATCACTAGTGTACCTCTTGAGGCCAGGGGAGTGAGGTTTACCTGCACAGCTCATACAAGCTTGTCCCAGTTACACTAACAACCCTAAACTCCATTCACATCTGGGTCACCGGCACCAGCAGAGTGAGGTTTACCTGCAGAGCTCTTACTAGATGGCCCCTTTCATATTACAATGGACAGTGGACCTTATTTGCCCATCCGAGTTTCAATTTCACATACATTTTGCTAATGTGACCACACCCATACACTGTATCTGTGGTAGAATTATATAAAATTATTAAATAATTAAATAAAGATAAGGATCATACCTGAAGTGTTCTGAACACTATAATCAGATTTAATCAATTCCTTTGCTTATTATATCAGAACCTGACCCACCAACTGTGATTTTACAGAAATTTGGCATGGATATTTAAATCTATAAACATTTAGCAGAAGTTTGTTTATGATGGGCCTAATTGCAACACATCCTTTTCATTTCACCCCCTTCATTAAAACTGTAAGGGTATTATTAAGGGTTTTCTTAACTTGAAGGGTTTGTTGTAACCGACTCCAGCTCTCTTCAGATTGACCGTTCTTGTAAGCTGGTTAAGCTTTTGTTAAACACAATTGACAAGTGCCTTCATGGGGAGACAGTGAAAATGTGTCTTGTAATTACAGTTATTTCAATATTTCCTTCCACAGGTCCCACTCATTCTGGCTCTTTATTCCAGCTCAGAGACTTGAAATAGACCACCATCACCCTCTTTTAATTGAAACTGAATTCATTTTTATACTGAGTACTTAATCCATTTGTGACAGCCCTCTATATTCTGTGTACAATAGACGTCCTCCTCTATTCTCCCTCCCCTCTCTCCACCCGTGCCAAATCCATCTGACTTTAAACTGAAGTCCATTTATTAAATCTTTTATTAGGCATTTCATTATGCATGCTTATAAAGATCATAATAGAGATGTAAAATAATGAAATTCTGCAAGTTCTTAAAGCGTTCATAAATCTTCATAACTTGCCTTCTCAAAGACAAAAAAAGCCCTGTTTTCACAAGAGCCTGTTATTTTATTCATACTCTGTGTGAATGCTTGTGGGGTTTAATTAAGATAGTATGATTTATTCCGCAGCTTCCTAAAAGCTTTAATTCTTCATTTGGCTGTTTTAAATGTCTTAACATAAATTAAATTTTTAAAATGCACAGTAAGAACGATTTGTAGACCAAGCAAATAATGCTAAATATGATAACAATGCTAACTAATCATGTAAACAACCAAATATTTATTAGCAGTCCCTATTGTAGGTTTACTTACTGTTTTGAGGTTCAATTTTTAGAAAAGTACATACAGTAATGCATCTGAGTGTGGCTTTTCTATTACCATGTTCATGTAATACTGATTTTTTGTGCTCAAATAGGCCTATTGTGGTTAAGTTCAAGTATGAGTGTGATTCACTGGACTGTTCCCGAGTTTAGCCCAGTGAGGGTTCCTGTCCCCAAGTTTAGCCCAGAAAGGGTCCCTGTCCCTGAGTCTAGCCCAGTGAGGGCTCCTGTCCCAGAGTTTAGCCCAATGAGGATTTCTGTCCCCGAGTTTAGCCCAGAGAGAGCTCCAGTCTCTGAGTTTAGCCCAGAGAGGGCTCAAGTCCACGAGTTTAGCCTAGAGAGGGTTCCAGTCCCCGAGTTTAGCCCAGAGAAGGCTTCAGTCCCCGAGTTTAGCCCAGAGAAGGCTCCAGTCCCCGAGTTTAGCCCAGAGAAGGCTCCAGTCCCCGAGTTTAGCCCAGAGAGGGCTCCAGTCCCCGAGTTTAGCCCAGAGAGGGCTCCAGTTCCCGAGTTTAGCCCAGAGAAGGCTCCAGTCCCCGAGTTTAGCCCAGAGAGGGCTCCAGTTCCCATGTTGAGCCAAATGAGGGCTCCAGTCCCCAAGTCTAGCCCAGGGAGGGCCACTGTTCCCGAGTTAGGCCTCTGGAGGGCCTCTAAAGACGATATTTTCCCCAATGTTTTTTTTTGGAGGGGGGGGGGTAGCATGGGTCCGTCCGTAGTAGCCGGGCCGAGTGGCGAGGCCAAGGCCACGGAGGCCGTCCAGCCATGGTGTCCTGAGTTCCCAGCTGTAGTGGTCAGGCCGAGTGACGAGGCCAAGGCCACGGAGGCCGTCCAGCCATGACCTCCTGAATTGTCTGATCCGCCATGGCCTCATGAGTCCCCTGCTCCCCCATGGCCTCCTAGTCTGCCTGCTCCGCCATGGCCTTCTGAACTGTCTGCTCCGCCATGGCCTTTTGAGTTCCCTGCTCCGCCGTGGCCTCCTGAACTGTCTGCTCCGCCATGGCTTCCTGAACTGCCTGCTCCGCCATGGCGCCCCAAGCTCCCTCTTCCGCCATGACACCCTGGACTGCCTGATCCGCCCTGGAGGTATTCCTCATGTCCCAGTCCTGCACCAGCCTCGAGGGCGGGCGCCCATCCCCCACCACTCCTACCTGGTGGAATTGTTACGGCGCTGGACGCGCCTTCCGGGAGGGGGGAGTAATGTCAGATTCTGTTCCATGTCTGTGTGTGTTTTCCCCCACGTGTTCCATGTTTATGATTATGTCCTTATTTGGTCCTTCCTGTTCCTGTCCCCATTTAGTTATGTTAGTTCCAGGTATTCCTTGTTATTAGTTATCCTCCTCACCTGTCTGCCCCTCGTTATCTGCCCTATTTGAGTTCTAGCCCGTTCTGTTCTCCCTTGTCTGGAATTGTACTTGTCTACCCTTGCTACGTGTGTTTTCCTGGTTCCCTGGATATCATTAAAGTCTATATGTTTGAATTCCACTCCTCGTCTCCGAGCTCCTCACAGTAGTGTAACGTGACACCTACATTTAGGCTAAATACAAATGTGAATGGAATAGTCTACCAGAGATCAAAATAAGATTCATAATGATTTAATGTTAAATTTTTTAATGTATTGTAATTTTTTGGAACATTATAAAGTGTGTTTCTTGTTGATTTTTATTCAAATTGTGTTATAAACAACAAATGTTTTTTTCTTCAAATGTGACATGTGAATGTATTTTCTTGGACTGAACTATATTTCTAAATTACATTTTTTAAATATATTAAACATATATGGTAGAGGAAAAAAATATATATATAAATATATATATATATATATATATATATATATATATATATATATATATATATATATATATATATATATTGAAAAATGTAAATATATTTTGGCCATTGTTTTTTTAATATATTTTGAATTTATTTTATATTTTGGATTTATTTTTATATATTATTTATTTCAAATAATTATATTTTTGCTATATGGGATAGACAAAAAAGAAAAAAACCTCTTGAGACATTTCTTAAAATACTTAATTTAAAATTGATCATTTATGTGTTACGGTGATGGCAGATTTTTAACTAGAAATTAATAGCATAAAAATAACTTAATCGTTAGACCTCTGCATTGCTTTGATTTCATTATACTATGCTTTGGGTCAGGGGGCATGATTAAATGCAGAAATTCGTTATTTATTATATTAATTATCTGTTTAAAATAATTTCTTATGCAAAATTGTATGTGAATGCAATTTTTAAAAATGCAAACTGTCACCTTCTACTTATGACAGTCTGAAAAGATGCTATGTTTTGGATCCTGGCTTGCACTTTGAGAACTGCAGTGGGGCAACAAACTGAGAGATCCAGCTGTATGTCGCTAAACGTAGTTACAAACCTGTTCTCCACTGGAACCCGGATTCAGTCCTTCAACGGTCTCTGAAACGTCTTGTATGACAGCCGTGGATGTTTTGGGCTGTTGGGGTTCGGTGTTGATTGGAGTTGGCGGCAGATATGGAGCAGACAGAGGTTTCACAGTTGGCCGAAGCACATCCGTAATGGGTTTAAGAGCAGCGCAAGCCCTATCGACTGCAGCGGACGTGAAGGATGAGAGTAAACCTGTTTGGAGAGAGATTTGGAGAGGGTGGTGAGACACTTTGAGGGTGAAATGAGTCCAGAGGGAAAGAAGAGCTCTGTGTAACAGCTGTGTGTGTGTGTGTGTGTGTGTGTCACAGGGGACTGAGAGACACATTCTCAAAACACATCAAGCTTAAGCACTCATCAGTGTCCATACTGCCTGCCATATGTGTGAATGCATGCAGAAAATACAAAGCTTCTGTTCTGACATCTGACAGGAAAATGCATGTGGGTCAATGGCAAATATCAATGTCCAAAATACAAAAATATAAAAACTAATTCAATAACTGTTTCCTCGATAAAAACATACTGTAAAACTTTTTTAATATAATTCAATTCAAAAAGAATTTATTTTCTAAGGAGTTTTGAGGAAAGGACCTAACGTTTAAATAAATATTTTATAGAAAACTGCATTCTTCTTTAATCCTGAAAGTACATGACAATTACATTAATAGGCATGTATGTATAGAATAATAATGAACCCATGCATCCTTCTTTTAATTTCATGTTGACATGGTTGTGCTTTGCATGGATTTCGTTCTGAGGCTCAAAAATGCTCAGAATATTAAATACATTTATCAGGACTTTCTGACGAAGAGAGTAAGCAACAGAAATGGCCTCTCCTGTGAGCTCTTTCCCATTTAAAGCTAAACTGTCAGCACTTCATCTCTGAGCTGTTAGCGTGCGGCCCAGAACTGCAGCCACATGCACTTTTCCATAAGCTTTATCCTCACAGTACTTTATCCTCACTGCCATAACCACAGTAATACCACCTAAACAGCTTCAACTTATTTATTAATTTATTGTTTCATTTATTTGTTTGTTTGCTTTAAACATAAGTTTAGGGATACTTGCAAAGAACAATCGGCAACTTCCTCCCCAGTCTCAACAATTTATGTCAAAATTGAGGAAGATCTACAGAATGAGGTTGCAATGTAATACATCAACAACTTGAACTCTTGAGTTTATGAACAGATTTGCTGTGTCAATGACATTCAGAGTTCATTCAGAAATTTGAATTCTGTTTTGAATTTGAATTCATTTAAGTCTTTTTTCTTCCATAGTTTTCAGAAAAGGAAATATTTAGCAGACTGGTAGCAGCAGGTGCTGTTTCCATATAGTCCAGAAGCTCCAAAAAGGGGGAAAAGATTACAAAAATATAAATGTAGTTCATATGATTTGCACTGTATGCAAAGGTGTTACTGTATGATTTCAAAAGAATACAGTATGGTGCACAAACGGTATGGACTAAGGATGTCTATTACCTGCAAAAACTAGATCTTTACATTGTTTACATTGAACTTATTTATTTATTTATTTTTTTGTAAAACTGCAGATGTTTGTCATCGACTGGCTTTGAGGCTTAAAACCATTAAAGGTGATTGTTTTACTCAGTCTTTCCTTTTTCGAGGGGTCACAGGTTCGTATCCCGGACGAGCCCCCATTTTATAGTGGTATAGTTTTGAGTGTTAACATCATTTACTTATCAATAATTATTAAAGAAATTAAATACAACATGTATGAGTTGATACATTCTGTCTAGTCATTATCAAAGCCATATTCATATGATTTGTGCAGTGCATTACTCGCATGAAAAGCAAAGAGACACTTGGCATCCAAGCAACTGAATTTAGCAACGACTATGCTTTTAAAGCGTAATTGATAATGATTGTCTGTAGACACTGCACAATAATAATAAGTAGATATGTTTTTCTGAACTAAAATGACCTTTCTGTCTCATTTGTGTGCAACTATTACCTTTATTTGCATAATTAACAATAATTAAAATGTTTCCTCTTGCCTAGTATTCTCATTAGGGTCCCATTTAACTCAAAGCCTTTGTTTATATAATCTGTCTGCAACACAAAAGCTGCTAATTATAGATCAGAATGAACGTTATCATTAATAAGAAACTACATCAATTGCACGTCAAATGTTGTTGAGGCAGATAAAGGATCTTTTTGATTATCTGTAGGGGAAGAAAGAATTCAACAATTAAAACAAACAATTGCTGAATGAAAGAAAGGCCCGCAGCAGTTTACTGCTGCACACATTTGCACTTTTTCTTTTTTCCTAGTAGGATGTTTGCCCTAGAAAGATCTTGGATCGGCCTAGGAAAACTTTTCTTTTATAACATTTTTAATTGATAACTTAAAGCAGAAGTGTGTATTTTGTAAGTGTAAATTGTAATATTAGTTTTTATGACAAAATTTTTTGATTATAATTAATTTAACATAAAAAGTCATTATTGACATGCACATTCGCAAAAATTAGTTTTTGCTTGTTTGTTTTATTAACAATAAAACAGTATAATCGATCATTTAGCAGCTTCTGTACGTCAGTGTTATATACCAGACACCACAAAAACCTATTAGCCTATACATGTCACATGTATTGGCTATTTAGTGAAGAAACTCCATGTTTATGGTTCTGTTCTCTGTCATAACTTCTACCAAGCAAAAAATCCCATAAACTTTTGACTTGGGCCAGAATGAAGAAAGAAAGAAAATATTAAAGTATTTCAGCTAGTTGTTGAGAAAACTCAAGTACTATAACTACAACTAAACACTTTAAAAAACGAATTAACAATTCCAAAACACAAACTTACTAAAAATTTAAAATTAAAAGAAAAATATTCAAAATAAAATCTAATTCAAAATATAATACAACCTAAAACAAATATAACTGTATGAAATCAGTGATACTAAAATATCACTAATAGTCAAGTACCACTCATATTTTGTTCAGAAAATCGAAACATAAGTTTGTTATGGAATTGACTTGATTTTCCCATGTTGCTTTTTATGAAGTCTGGAGTGATGAAACATGAAGGGTGGTAATTGACTACAGTGGAAGGGCACTGAACGAGATTGTTTGTGACTTGTGCCATCTTTGTCTTCTAAACACGCGTTACTTTCAAAGCCGTGTCAGCGCCGGCTCCACAGTGAGAGTGACAGCCCCTGCAGCTTAATGAGAAATTTAGCATGAAACTCAGCCTAATTATCAGCCATAAATTAGCCATAATGCACCTAATCAGAGAAGATGCCACATTGGAGGCAGAGTAAGGCGGTAAACAGCCCAGCACTCTTCACTTGTTTTAATTAAAAATTACCCAAAGCTTGTTGTTGACTCCTCTAAAAAGAATTCACTATACTATAGAACAGCATAAACTACATAATATAATGCGAAGCCTTATAGTCTGGCTCAATACAAGTCATCACATTAACTACAAACATAGCAGTACTTTTTGAGACCACAGTCTGTATATATATTTTTAGCTCTAGAATGAATATTTTACATATTTTAGTAGTCAATACACACTATGCATAAATAAATGTAACTGGCAACATACATTGACACCTAATTCACCGCTGTGTAAATCCTATTGTAACAAAATAATGATTCTTATTCATCACTGATTTTCTAATCAACAGAGTAATTAAAATATGCTTGATGACTCAGAAATGATTTAAAAGTCATGACTCTCATATTTAGAGGCAACCATTAACCTCTCCGCTTCTCAAACTGTTAGACAAAATCACACAGAAAAGTTAAATAAATGCCATCAAACTGAGATCTCCCTACTTTATTAATTTCACTGTTTTTGACCAAATATGTGAGGCTACTGAAACCCAAATCTATCTATCTATCTATCTACAATTAATTTAAAGTTTTGACCTCCAAAATCATTTACAGTTTATGTTCAATTGTTGCATTGTAAAGTTGTCAAAATTTCAAAAGACGTTCAATTCATGGAATTACAATTTTCAGTGTAAGTCAGCATTGAGTTTTGAACTCCAAAATATTTTAATGTAGTAGTTTGCATGCTGTTGACCAAAAACAGTTGCTGAACTTTTAAAAGTTTGTGAGGTTCATGAACTTCACATTTCCAAAATGTGTTTCAAATTCATTCTTAGTGAACAATTCTACATTATGGGTTATTCTGTGAAATATTTAGTGTTTGTTATATCTGAATAGAAGAAAAAGCGTAACAAACAGGTTTCATTTGTTTGGTGTTGTCTGCAGATCAGTACATCAGTGTAATCATGCAGATACTTAAAAATCTGGCTTGTCTTAATTATAAAACATAATTGCAGCTCTGAATGGATTTAATAGTGACAGAAAGTACCAGGCCTAAAAAACAAGAAAAAAATTACTCAAGCATGTCAGCCTCATTATAAATTAGTGTTAGTGTCAAACAAAATTTATAATTTCCTCATGCAGGCCTACCTATATGATATCAGACGATTTTGCAAACTGGTTAACTCATATGCTCAGGATTGATTAAAGACATTCCTATTTGAAACTGAATTCCTCACTAAATTTCGGTTTCTGAATCTAATTACAATAATTCAGCTCTTCAGGTCAGGCCGTCTTAAATCAACCCTCAGAAAGCGGATCCCATTAGCGGCCAGCAACTGCCTCGCTATTTTACACCTGAGTTTTTATGGTTTCTCCAATGTCACTGCATCAAAGGTTTCTTGTCTGTACATGAATCTCCTCATGCCAGAAACCTTCCACCCCATTATCTGAGTGAAATGCCCTTCCTCGGCTATTTGTATCAGTGCCTGTCCTGCACCATTACCTCCCCACTATAATAGGTATTTCGGCTATTTTCTTGTCAGGAGATTTTTTTTCTTGCGTGTCTTTAAACCATCCACAGGAGCATCAATGAATTGCTCAGAATTCCTTCTCTGTTTTCTTTTCTCTGTATTCCATTGCAAAGATATGGAAGCCTGTTTCCACCACAGAATAAACCAATTAAAAAAGGTATATATATCACAATTCAGAGGTATAATATAATATACAATCTCAAAATTGTAAGACGTTAACTCAGAATTATGTCTTTCTTTCTTGCAGTTCAAAGTTTATATCTATCAATTCTGACTTTTTTTTCTCAGAATTATGAGTTTGGATCTTACAATTCTTTTTTTTCTCCCACAGAATAAAAAATCTCACAATTCAGACTTGTTTTCTCACAATTGCAAAAGAATAAACTCATAGTTGCAAGTTAACATCTAATTAAGTTGGCTTGAAAAAGCCAACTTACTGAAATCCTATTTAAAATTCTTCTTCTTCTTCTTCTTCTTCTGAGACCAAATCAGCGTGGCGCAGCTGACACAGAACAGCGTACGCTGTTTGCGTTCAGTGGATATTATCCAAAATGGAGCTAGGGTGATGCGGAGGAGACAAATTGTTAAATAAATTCTTTTTTTTTCTTTTGCGCACAAAAAGTATTCTCGTAGCTTTGTAATATTACGGTTGAACCCCTGATGTCACATGGATTATTTTACCGATCTCCTTGCTACATTTCTGGACGTTGATCATGGTAGTAACCTTGCTGTCTATGGGAGAGTCAGAGAGCTCTCAGATTCCATCAAAATATCTTAATTGTGTTCCGAAGATGAACGGGGGTCTTACGGGTTTGGAACGACATGAGGGTGAATAATTAATGACATAATTTTAGCTTAAGGGTTAAGCTTTATTACTTAGTAAGTGTTGCTAGCATGTTTTAGTATGTTTCTAGCACATTGCCAGCCTATTTAACACTTTTTTAATATGTTGCTAGTAGTCCATAACAGTGTTAAACATGTCACTTCCAGTTGCCAGCAGGTGGCGCTATGACTATAACCAAATTCGGGCATGTAGATGTGTTCAGGATAGGACTCTTATCAAACTTGTTAAATTTGGGGCAGATTGGACACTGCATGCCTGAGTTACAGCAACTTCCTGTTTCACTGCATTAATAGAATGCTTTAGCACTTAGTTAAGTGTTTTGCTAGCATGTTTTAGTGTGTTTCCAGCATGTTGCCAGCAGGTGGCGCTATGACTATAACTGAATATGGGCATGGGTATTTGTTCAGGACATAATTTTATCAAACGTGTGAAGTTTGGGGCAGATCGGACATTGCTTGCCTGAGTTACAGCAACTTCCTGTTTCATGGCGAAAGATCAAACTTTGTCAAGCCACCAGGGACATGCCCTTTGACGAAAACTCAAGATCTTTGCAATTTAACGTCACAAAGGCCTTATGATAACCCTCACCAAATTTGAAGATGATACAATTAAAACTGTAGGAGGAGTTCGTCAAAGAACGAGGCTTGGAAAGAGCAAAAACTGCACAAAAATCGTACAGGAAATTCAAAATAATGTACTCCCTGTTGGGTTTTGGATTTCGAACCAAGATACTTTTTTGTAGGTAATGGTGTGTTACATGTGTGTATCGATTTCCGTACATGCACATAAAACATAGCTCGAGGCGCACTCCGTTGAATGTGTACAGGTGGCGCCATTTTGCCACACCCACTTCTGAAACCCACATCAGATGAAAATTTTCGCCAGGTCTGACGCGTGAGCACAATTTTAATTTATATATATATTTATATATATTTAATTCATATGTATATATATATTCAATTCCTTATATTTTAAAGGCCCAGAACACTATAGCAGCATTCGGGAAACAAACCAGAACACTGTAGCGAGTTTTGCACATGCAGACATTTCCTTCAGAAAACTTTTGTTCCTACAAAACTATATTTAATTCTGTTTCGTAAGAGCTGGAGTGGCAGATTCTCAAATTTGTGTGATGTCTCTGCACTGCCTTGCGTAAGAACATCATGAGATACACCGTGCAGACATGTCACTGACTGACCACAGGGTCCACAAACTGATGACAGACCTACAGTATTTCCCACTCATATTCCCACTCATTTCCTGCAAAAGGCCCAAATGGCGTCTTAGCCTGTGCTGCATTGTTTCATGTAAATGCTGGCATGCAGCTTTAAGCAATAAACAAACTTGTGGCTACAGTGGTCCAGCACAGGGCAGAACAGGACAACACAAGCCACCACAGATGATAAAACTCAACCTACGTGAAGACAAGCAAACTCAGGCGATGCTGCTCAAAGGCATAAAAAAGTCATTATTTCTCTGACACAGAGAACAGAACATGCATTCATTACGATAAATCAACAAACGTTGCAAATGTTAGTCAATGGTGTGAAATGGCCTTAGTGAAGCATCACAAATCAAATGCTATAAAAAAAAACATAAATCAGGAGCAAATGCAACAGTTTGTTTATATTTGCACACACAATGTGTAGAATATAATGAGCTGTTAGGGCATTAATTTAAATGACTTCAAAACGCTAATGTAACAGCTTGTGCATATCTGAATATGTTAATGTGCAATACATCAAGCTGTGGCATTTTACATTTGTTCATATTTTTTTTAGCATTTACTATAAGACAGCACCCCAATGCTTGTCATGTATACTGTATTTATATACAGTACATATTATAAATATACAGTATATATAAAATAAAATATATTAAATTACAAAACAGCTATTTTAAATAGCAATAATATTTTACAATGTTACGTTTTTACTGTATTTATGTTCAAATAATATTGAACTGTGTGTGTGTGTGTGTGTGTGTGTGTGTGTAGAGACCAAGAGATTTAGATTTTATTTATTATTTAAATAATTATATATATATATATATATATATATATATATATATATATATATATGTATATATGTTATGCTGTGTT
>NW_015505277.1:2891509-2921070 GCF_001515645.1 Sinocyclocheilus grahami | reverse complement strand
CCCATTCAAAACTATACAAGTGACACGTCTTGGGTATTCTATAGTCTTTGGTGAAATGCTCCCTACTTGTAAGAAACAAATTCATCAAGATGTTTTTAACTTCAAATCATTGCTTCCAGCTAAATACGAGGCCTCTATCCATTAATAGCATTGCGTTCTCCAGTGAAAAAGTCATCTTATATGAATCAGGAGAGAAATATGCACAGATTAAGCACTGTTTACAAGCCAAAACATTTCTAAACAAAATATGCAGGTGGATTTCGATGTGAAAGAACAAGGAATGGACTTTTTCACTGGAGGAAGACTTATTATTAATTATGGACTCATATTTTGGCCAGAAGCAACAGTTTAAAGTTTATAATCCACAAGACATTAATTGATGGACTGGAGTGGTGTGGATTATTTGTGGATTATTGTGATGTTTTCATCAGCTGTTTGGACTCTCATTCTGATGGCACCCATTCACCGCAGAGCATCCATTGGTGAGCAAGTGATGGAACGCTACATTTCTCCAAATCTGTTCTGATGAAGAAACAAACTCATCTATATCTTTAATGGCCTGAGTTTGAAAACATTTGAGGTCCATTTGTCTAAAATATCATCTTAAAGGCAAAATATAGATGTCTTGTTACTAAATCAAAAAGTTGGATTATGATATTTGTCTGGAATTACGAACCATATAATCTGGCCAAACTCACAAACATTACATCTCAAGGTAACCTTAGAATTTTTTTTTTGCACTACAAAATAACTTTTGTCCTTCTCTGTGAGAAACAGTGCAGCAATCAGGCCTCTTTGTGTGAGATCACTTATTAATCAGAGCACTGTGGGTATGCGGTGTCATTACCGCAACAGTGTTTCACATCCCCAGCCTGTTTACCGCCATTTTAGCCATGACAGTGTGACTTTTTATTATTCGAATGGTTTAGTTTAATAATTTACAATAATTAATTATAATATGCTATGGACATGACATGACTGTAAAGATTGAATTCTGATATGTATGTACGTGATAATATTATATGGTAAATAATATGCTTGGAACCCACTAAAATCCAAACATATTAGTATAACTATCAGTGGTTCATATTCTAACATAAAACAGCAAATTCTAAAATGTATGAACATGTGCATTGATCTGCAGTGCTTAAGATGATTATAAACATGCAACCTACCCTTTTCAACATTAAGCTCTGCAGGACACCAAATTGCTCAACACCTTCCTAAATTAAGAAGAGCATATCAAATTATTTCTCCATTATGAAATGTCTCAGAAATGATTTTTTATTCAGTTTTACAGCAACCTGGAGTCAGGGAATATGTAGTTTCAGATGACAATATAATGGAATCAATAACGTATTACAATTGTC
The DNA here is from genome assembly GCF_001515645.1 of Sinocyclocheilus grahami. Taxonomy (NCBI): domain Eukaryota; kingdom Metazoa; phylum Chordata; class Actinopteri; order Cypriniformes; family Cyprinidae; genus Sinocyclocheilus; species Sinocyclocheilus grahami. The sequence continues at coordinate 2,919,700 of NW_015505277.1, read as the reverse complement.
CCCAGCTTTGCTTGCCATTCCCATGCAAAGAAAAATGATAACTAATGTTTGGCAAAGACACTAATGACACTGCCAGTGCATTAGATTTCACACATATGCAGATTAGTGTTCATAACCATTTATAAACATGTTTTTACACAAATCTCACTTTATAAAGTCAGTTGAGTGTTTGAAATAACTTCTTTGTGTGATCTGATGTGGCTTCTCATCATAGAATGAGGCAGAAAATATATGATTGTACAGTATTTTTAGTAATCTAAAGTTTTAAGAATGCTTATATCACCCTATTCTGCGTCAAAAATATGGAAAACATATTATTCTCTCTAAAGAAATTTGAAGTAAACCTTTGCATTTATCTCCAGTGTTTAACCACCTCAAGCAGTTTTCATTAATATAAAAAATACTTCATTGTTATGCACTAGCTGTGTTATATATATCTTTTAATAAAAATCTAGAAATGTATGTCCTTAATGTTTTGGGCATTGAATATAGATATTTTTGAAGGTATCATATTAAAGTTAGAAATTCCAGAATCATGACAACATTAATGTGGATTTTTTTTTTTTTTACAAAATATACGGTATATTATATCTAAATTTTTCTTGGACTGGCTGCGTCCAGTTTGAAATCACTACTATCACACATGGATTTTTTTTCTTATTTTTGATACAATTTTGTCAAGAGAAATATAAAATGGTATCAACACCAACATCAAAGCCTCTTTAAAACGAAATATTTTGTGATTATTGAAGTTGTATTAACTTAATGAACAGCATTAATATAAATAGGACTGCAAACCATTAGACCTTAATGTTTTGAATTTACTAATGAGGTTATATCAAAAACCCATCAGACTGTAATAAATATCACATGTAGCTTCAGATATTGTTAAATTTTTTCACTTGAAGCTTATGCTACCCATTCATTTTTATGTAAATGAAAATCATTATTTAAAGGGGTAATATGATGCGATTTCAATTTTTCCTTTTGTAAAAACCGATGCGTTTCAGAAAGGCAGGGCATAGAGGAGAAACAATAATGTACAGTATGTCGAAAATAATGTGTTTTTTGAACCTTAAACCGCATAAACACATTTCATAACACCAAATACACAAAATAATGTTCTTTTTAGCAACATCATATGACCCCTTTAAAAACACTTGATATTTACATTAATTTGATCCAGATTCACCCTCTCAAATCAACATCGTTATCAAAGTATTGATCAGACTTTAAAGAAAGCATGGGAATTTCTACACATGCTCCTGGGAACCTACTTCAAATCGTATTGTATAGCGGGATGATGTCTTTTTTTAGATGGGTAAAACAATGGCTCACACATTTTCCTTGCATTTGGTAAAAAGTGCCGTTGAAGGTGGTAATGATGACAGTCGCTGCTGGCTGATCTTGGGCAGAACCCCTGGCAGCTTCTATTTTTTGCATCCCTCTCCTCTATGACACCTTGATAAGGCAATTACAGTGCAATTATCTTAACATGTGGCATTAGAGAAAATTATCTTCATTCTTCAACTAGAGTAACATTAAATCAGAGGAGAGGGCATGCGAGAATCTCTAATCAACATCTCAAACGCTATGAACGGACGCTGTAGACGCTACACTCTGACATGTGCAATTACCGCTGAGAGACAAGGAGCAAACAGTCCAGGTTCACAGGAAAAGAGGATCTGTCAGTGCCGTATCTGTTCCACATGCTTCACATGTGTTTCTAGGTTCATAAAGCAATGCTGGATTGTCAAGAAGAGCATATTGTTGTAAGCTTGAAACGAGCCAGGTCAGTTGACGTGAAAAGGGGACATGACTGATCAGTGCATTTGGAAATCACCAAAGACCCTGGAAGTGTAAAGTGTGGCCATATAAAGATATAATGCCCTAAAACTGTTGCGGCACATTTTATATGCAAGCAATTTTCTAAACAAAATTTAAAAATACAGTGCATAAATATTAGCAGTGCTTGCATATTATTTATTTCATGTTGGTTTCTTATTTTTTTTATTTTTTTTTCATACTATATTCATACCGTCATACCATTCATTTTTACATCATAATCTTTTTTTGTATTTTTTTTACTGAAAATGTATTACATTTCCAATATAAAAATGTGTGTAACATATAATAACAGTAAGTATATATAACAAGTAATAACATATATGACATATTCCTTACACCTTTAATACATGTGAGTTATACATCTTAATATTTATTTATTAGTTTGTTTGTTGGTTGGTTTATTTATTTATTTATGGATGCATATTTATATTTATGTTTTTGTGGAGCTGCACCACATGATATTTTACAACCTTAACTTACCTTTCTTGTCCAAAAAAATTTAAAATTACTTTGATTTGGTGGGCAAATAATAATAATAATAATAACTATTATTATTATTATTATTATTTTACTAAGACATAATCAAAATATGAAATATTATACCAAAACTATACCCTGAGTATATTTACTAAAACAATTTTTTGCAAAGAATAAGACAATAATTATGGTCTACTTGTGTTATGGTCTCTCTCTCTCTTAAGATAACATTGTGTTATTATTTTTTATTTTCATCTAATCATTCCCAAGTATCTTTTTACCCACTTGTGTGGATGCAACCATTATTATTATTACTGATGGCATTTTCAGTATTTAAAGCATCTCTGGAAGTATGCAGATCTGAAATGTGTAATCACTCACATAATCAGAGCAAATCAGATTGTCCTTGCATTAATTACAAATTATAATTAGTCGGAAATCCCGCTAATGATAAGGCAAAATGTCTTCTATATTTCAGTCACTGCTGTCCTAATCAAGACCTTATATTACAAAGTAATTAAGTGATTGTACGTGATAAGTGTATCAAAACTAAGTCATTAGAATCTGTCTCCTTTTGTGTGTTTTTTTTTTCAATCATCCAGACCAATGTGTGCTAACCGCCCAAAATGAGTGCTCTGTGAAGGGCTTTTAAGGGTTTTTTTGACTTGTCAACTACTCATCACTTAGAAAGCCAGCTGCAAAGTTTGAGGCAGATCAATATGTGACATGTCATCATACAGCATTAGCACTGCCCTTTAAAAATCTGATTTGCTGTGAATGCTTCTAAAAATATATTTCCATATGTTTTGGTAAACCAACATTCTGTAAACCATCAGTCCATGCACTGACCATCTGATGCATATGCAGTCAAAACTCATCAGCACTTTTTCAAATATTATTAAAAGTTCTGTTTCTGTTTATGAGGTACTGGGCTAGTTTGTCAGGTTAGTGGCATTGAATTTGAAAGATATATATATATATATAGAGACAGGGATGGGCAGTATTTATGATACATGTATTTCAAATACGTATTTCAAATACAAAATAGTATTTTGTAATTTGTATTTGATAGGGTTGATGAAAATGGCTTCGTATTTTGTATTTTAGTATTTCTAAAATACTTTGTAAGAAGTCTACATGATGACATAAAAATGCGGCCTTTGATGGGTGCCTACTAGGGAGGCTAGTTTGCCCAGACTTGTTGAGATCAGAACAGAAAATCGATGCATATGGAAGAAGTTGGTCAAGGTAAGAAACGTGCAGGCTGCCAGATTTCCATAAATTTTTTTGCATAAATTGCAATAATTTTAACAGTTCATGTTACGTTTGTGTTCGTTTTAGTAGCCTAGGCTAAATAATTTACCAATTTACATAATGTTGTTGAAAACTATTATACCGAGCAGCAGCCCCACAATTAACGTTAGCTTGCTACTTTCAGCCTATGTTAAGTTCGTCGGTTGTACACGAAAAAAAAAATAATACAGCGTTTCAGTGTTGTACAACATTACATTTTAATGCTAAGATATTGGTGTGATTGTCTAAACTCGCGTGGAGCATTTACTGTGAGCCGCTCTGAGACATGGATATGACCGTGTGTGAAAGAGCATAGCAGAGCTGCACACGGCAGTGTGTGTGTATTGTAAAACCTGTTTCACACCGCACCGCACATCGGTGTGAATGTTAACGAAAGACGCCTGATACACCGCATGCTGCAGCAGAGCAGCAGTGCGCATTTTTTTCCCGCTATGCATGCATGTTAACGAATGAGTGCTTTTACACCGGACGCTGCAGCAGCTCGGCAGCGGTTTTGGCATCGAGTCTATTTTTGCTGTGCTGCTCAGCAGCTCGAGCTTAAAGCACCAGTACAAGCTTGAAGGACAATTTGACAAAAAAATTTAGTTGACACAAAAAAGTATATATTGCACAGAATAAGCATATACTCGTAAAATCCTTTAGTAGATCTCAATTGCAGTCAGTTTCGTTCCTTTGCGATATCTCAATGAGCGCATTTACATGCACATTCTTAAGCCGATTATGCTTAATAAGCCGAAAACGCACTTGGTCATATAAACGCAGTAACCCGTTTTATTTTATCGGACTAAGGTCATAAACGGCGTAAGCATAAACCGGTCGCAACAGGTAGTTTTTTGCCTCTTACTCCGATTTCGCATTTTCATGACTCAGAAAATGATAAAAATGTGTAGAAGTGGTTCAGTCACAATACTGCGTTTATAACTGCATGAGAGGATAATATATGAGCTGTACGTTTCCCGACATGTTGCAAGTTGACATGTTGCAAGCTTAATTGAACATCACAACTGACAAATGAATGGACTACTCGGAGTCAGATATGCAAATTATTATATTTTGACGTCACTACAGGGAAATAACCTGATTTATTAATGAAGTCATGTAAACGCAGCTTACTTGTGTTGTCAGGTTACTGATGTGCATGTAAACGGGGAAAACTGGTTATTTTAATAAGCTGATATTTGTGAGTTATCATCTTACTGGTGTGCATGTAAACGTGCTCATTGACTGTCAAAAGGAGGGATTTGACATCTTTGGAGCAGTATCCCCAGTATCCCCAAGCACCTTTTTTGTGAGGTTTAACATGATCATCCCATCCTCAGCTCCAGTAGAGCGTTTATTATCCTTTGCTGGACTGATCAACCGGCCCCATCAACGATGCCTAAATGCTACACTTTTTGAAAAACTTGTGCTTAAAGGCATCAGTAGCTAAAGAGACCTCTGCAATGTAGTCCACAGGCTACACACACACTCATTCAATACACTCCCTCACACACACACACACACCCACCCACCCACACACACACACACACACAAACTTACTTTCTCACCCACATTCACATAAGTTTGTTTCTGTTTGACTGACGTTTCAAATGTTTTGGAATACCTGCTCTGTAGTATTCTCTTTTGGATTATAAGTAAATGTTGTTACGACACTATTAATGTGTATGTGTCCTCTATACTTCTATGGCTCTCAATAGATTCAGTGGTCGGAGTTGGGTTAATACTCCTTGACAAGTTCTGTTGCTACTTTCTGATTACGTTATTGGCTACATTTAAAAACAAAACACATTGATAATTTAATAATTGTTGTAATGCTAAAATGTTTGTTTTCAACTTCCAAATAGATGTCCAATGATTGATAAATAAATATTTGACTGCTGAATATTGTACCCTAATTGAAGTAGCTGTTTAGTAGGATCATGATTTTGCATACGCATCATATCTGTGAAATAACAATGCATTTTCTGTACCACCAATCACAGGCCGATGCTGCTGTTTTATGATTTAAAATACTTTTCATGCCGGTTTTTAATTGTAGTATATTTTACATAAGACCATTCATAAAAAAAATAATAATAAATGAATAAATGTCCTGGCTTTCAGTTAAAAGAAATAATCACCTCTATCTATCTATCTATCTATCTATCTATCTATCTATCTATCTATCTATCTATCTATCTATCTATCTATCTATCTATCTATCTATCTATCTATCTATCTATCTATCTATCTATCTAATTATGGCTCTCAAAAATGCATATGCATTTGCTGGACAGGTCTGAAAAATATAATTAATATAATTAATAGTAAATAGATAAATATAAGTGATAAGTTTATAATATATATAATTTTTCTTTAGCTAGAATAACTAAATTTATGATATTGTTATTGTCAAATATGATTGATCTATCTATAATAGAGTTCTCTATCCACAATATTGCTTTCTCCAGTGGGAAAACATTTATAAATACAGGAAAAATGCATAGATTAAAAATAATATATATTAAAAAATAAATATGCATAGATGAAGTACTGTTTACAAGCAAAAACAGTGCAAAACAATATGTCGGTGGATTAACTGGAGGAAGCCTTTTTAAAGATAATGACTGGAGTTGTGTGGATTACTTGTGGATTATTGTGATGTTTTATCACCTGTTTGAACTCTCATTCTGAATGAGACTTTATTATAAAACTAAAGTCATATGAGTTTAGAATGACATGAAGGTGAGTAAATGATAACACATTTTAATTTTGGGGTGAACTATCCCTTTAAAGGGCTTTTGTCAACAGGACCAGTAACCTTAAATTGATTTGACTTTAACCAAACATACTTCAACAAGAGATTGTTGTGGCTCATAGAGAACTAATTGCCTATTAACATATTCAAAGTCTAATGTGCCTCAACTTTCAAGAGAGATGCAAGGCAAGATGGGAGGAAGAATAGGAAAGGGAGTTTGCAACAAATTTGTTCTTTTCCCACCGATAAACAAGGCATAACGTGAACACTTCAAACAAGGGTTTACGAGCTAAGAGGTGACAACCCCACTCCCAAATCAGCATCTTAACACTGCTTAAAATGTGAATGATTAAAGCAGAGGTCCATGTGTCAGAGCGATTTAGTTAAATCACCACTCAGAAAACAAGCTGTTAATGTGACCTTCCTGACCCCCCCCCCGCCGATCCGCCCATTTCCTTTTGATTTCGCTCATTTTGTATAAACATGTTTTTCTTGCAGTGCAAAAATTACCCACATCTGTTTCTGAGAAAAACAAGCCCTCACCCTCTGCCCCACCCACCGTCTGACGCTGCTATCTGACTTCTCATACCACCGTTAGGCGTCCATTTCACACCTTTGTACCTCTGCGAGACATTAGCAACATTAGCTGCAACGTGTGAGCATTGTGGGAAATACAGTCACGTCTTGGCGTTCTTCAAATGCCACTCAATATCTCATACCAATCAAATCAGTGGGATGCATTTTCCCGTGTGGCTTTTTTGATTAAGTGCCCTATTAGCATATGTAAACTGCACTTTTGAAGTGAAATAGCGTTTAATGGTTTATTTGAAGTGTGCGATTGGAAAAAGGGAAAGTAAAACATCCCTTTGATGGAGAAACGCTATATCGCAATCAAACGTTTACTGTACCGAAGGTTAATGAAAGCTATTTGGGGGGTGGGGGTGACTTGTACGTTTGCAAGATGCATAAATTAGATAATAAAAAAGAAGGAACTGATGTGCAGTTTGTGTGAGCGGAGAATGTGCAATAGCAACGTAATTATGGCACCATAAAAACAATTTCCCGTAAAGAGAAGCAATTTGACATGCCTGAGCAACAAAAAATAGCATTTGCAAAATGGTCACGCAATAATGTCTCATGACTATTTCATTAACACAAGGTGTTGTTCTTGTGTAAAGACCAGTATCCAAAGAAAACTTTAACTACTACAGGCAATATATGCACACGTATTCATAATTGCATTTTTGTACATTCTTAATGCATGGCAAACACTTGCAAATTACACTTAAAATGATAATATATATATATTACAATTTCTTCATCTAATAATTGAAAGAAAGCAGTGCAACATTTTTTTCTTTTTTACAGTTTTTACATGCAAAAAAAAAATCACAATTATTATAACGTAATCTATTCTTTAGCATTCCTTTGGAACTCCTAATTGGCTACTCATTCAAATGTATCTTTTTCGTCCTCTCTAATGGCTCAATGGTTTGAAAACTGTCCTTGCTGGCTCTAATGTGTTCTGACGTAAGCATTTTCTATACTCCATTACTCTCTGATGATCACTGGAGTTCTAATTAGCTGATAGCTGAAATATAGCCGTCCCTACTCAGTGACCTTGGACGACGTTTGGACGTGACAGATGATACTATCAAACGAGATTCTTGCAAATTCTGAAGAAAACATGAGTGGATCTTGTTCGTGATAAATTCACCGCCATGATGCTAAGATGTCAAGGTTGGTCTCCAAGGTGTTGTGAAGTGGTTGCTAGGGTGTTCTGGGCAGTTGTTAGAGTGTTTCTTAGTGGTCACTAGAACTTAAAAAATAAAAAATAAATAAGTAAAGATTGATGACAATGTTGTCTAAATGAGCCCTGTTCACACAGATCCACAAAACAACTAAAACTGCTGTATTGTGCATGCCAGGCCAGTAGATGGCTCTATCACTATAAAGAAACACTACGCGCTTTCGCACAGTCCTATAGACTGAACATGCAATACACATGCACGTAACGAGACCGTTTTCACAAATTCACGTTTTCGTAGTTTACACAGAGACATTAATGGTATTGTTTTCAAAAATGTGCACTTTGAAACCTTTTCTCCAAAGTTTGCATTTGCAGACTCCCAAAACAGTGTTGTTGTGTAAATGAACAGCCAAAATGCATTGTTGTGAAAGAGTCTTTTTTTCCTTGTTTTATCGTTGGCTTAGAAAAAATCTTAAATTGGTTATCAAACAGGTTGCATTTGATTGATTTGATTGATAGGTTGATTTGAAGTATACGTCATGTCCCTGGCACCTTAGGATTAGAGGTTTTTCCAAATTTGGTATGTATAAGCAATAGTAATAGTGATGCTTGGAAAAACACAAATTTGTCTAAATGTCAGGGAAATTTGGAAGCTTTTCATTTGGCATTAACCATCATGAATACATAATACATACATAAATTCTCCCAAACATTTCTGCAAAGGAGAGATGTCAGTTGTTTGAAGGACCAAAAAAATCCTTTTTTTTTTTTGGTCTTCGAGTACTTTTCCAATAGCAGCCTGTTTGAAATTGGAAAGAGTGAAGCCTCAGACAGGTTAATGGTTTGAAACAGCGTGAAATATGATACTATTCACTCTATGCTCTGTGAGGTAGAACAGCACAATTTCAAGAGGTTACCAAACCAAGCAGAATACAAATTCTCCTCAAATCATCCCAGATGATATTGAAGAGATCTGGGAAGATTAATGTTGCGGCCGTTGCTTTCCATCTCCATGTTTATTGGCAACACTCCAAATTGAATTTAACTTTAGTTTGCTCCTCCCACTCACATTGCATCCACCATTTTAGTTAAACTGAGAGTCAGCCGGGTCTGTAAGTTTTACACATGATGAAATAAACAGTTTTTGTGAATCTGAATAGTGTAGACTCACTTGAGATGAAGACTTCACTCATAATAGTTTCATATAAAAATATTTGGTAACACTTTATTTTAAGGACTAATTCTCACTATTATCTAGTTGCTTCTTAAAGGTCCCCTGAAGTGCCTTGAAACATGCAGCATTATTCTATGTGGTGATGTAATTTCAACTGAAACAGGAAGAGAGGGCGGGACATATCGAACAGCCCCGCCCCCTTTTTAAAATAGCCAATAGCGTTTTGTTTATATCTGCTCGGGCCAGAGCTGTTGAGCTCGGTAAAGCCACATTTGACAGCCACAGTCTAATAGACTACCCCCTAGATTCAATATGAAACTCTTAGTAAAACAATATAGTGGTCATAATCATGCTGAGGCTGTGTAGTTGCAAAAGAGTTTAATATATGCCGACTCGCGCATATGATCCACTCCATGCGATCGTGTCTCTGGACCGGAGCCAAAGTCCAGATCAGACTGTGTGCGCTGCCACGGTTTGCGTGAAACAACGTGAAACCAGACCTCATTTGCACCAATCGAAAGTATATTTACACTGTCTGAATAGTTCCTTATCACCTACATTGTGCACTTCGAGCCATTCATGACCGATCTCAGCCACTTCAGCATCTATTTATAGTGCAGGGGGCAGGCGCTTCAGATTCTAGAGAGCATTTGATTGGTCAGAAGATTTGATGAGAAGATGAAGTACGATGTGACGTCAAAAAAATCGTTGAGCCATTTTGGCGGAAGTGACGAACTGCAAGCTTTGAATGCTTATATCTTATAAATGCGAATGTTGTGTGTTTTGGAGCACGCTGCCTCATAGATAACCTTAAGACTAACATATTGATACTAACACCCAAAAAAGTCTCTGGACCGGAGCCAAAGTCCAGATCAGACTGTGTGCGCTGCCACGGTTTGCGTGAAACAACGTGAAACCAGACCTCATTTGCACCAATCGAAAGTATATTTACACTGTCTGAATAGTTCCTTATCACCTACATTGTGCACTTCGAGCCATTCATGACCGATCTCAGCCACTTCAGCATCTATTTATAGTGCAGGGGGCAGGCGCTTCAGATTCTAGAGAGCATTTGATTGGTCAGAAGATTTGATGAGAAGATGAAGTACGATGTGACGTCAAAAAAATCGTTGAGCCATTTTGGCGGAAGTGACGAACTGCAAGCTTTGAATGCTTATATCTTATAAATGCGAATGTTGTGTGTTTTGGAGCACGCTGCCTCATAGATAACCTTAAGACTAACATATTGATACTAACACCCAAAAAACTTTAATTTTGATTTCATGGGGACTTTAACATGCATATTACTAGCATATTGGCTTTTTATTAGTAATTATTAGGCACATATTAATGCCTTATTCTGCACGACCATATTCTAGATCCCTTAACCTTGCCCAATACCTAAAATGAACAGCTACATTACTAGCTATGATTCCATCCAACGATTCAAATTAAATGCATGCACAAAAACTTGAATATCGCATAAAACATTTGCGAATAAAGCACCGTTTCCATCCAATGAGTCAAAGAGAACAAAATCGTCACTTCCTGGTAAACTGGCACTAAATATCACTTAAGAAAGTAGGAGAAGCCACTGGATATAATAATGTTCATATATGAAAAATTACTTGTGCCTCAGAGCGAGCAGACGAAACACAATAAATGTTGTCAATGCTTTTGGAGGCGGTTGCCAGCTGTTTGGGAACGCAGTCATGTGAGACAATTATACAGAAATACTTTGACGACAGACTTTTCTCAGGCATTTCAGAACGACCAAAACAACATATAAATGCTGTGAACGAGATCGGTCCGCTGCTAATCAAGTTATCCCGTCTCATAGCGCAAAGTCACATGACTTTTTCAATGCGCATGGAGGAATTTTTTATCAGTAAATTTTTTTCCATCGTAGTTTATGCAAATTTTTTCTTATTGGATAAAAAGTTTACCCTACTCAAATGCTGGATGGAAAAACCAAGATGCGCATCAATTCTAAAAATGCGCATAAAAAACTTATGCACATTTTTAGAATTGATGCGCATCTTGGTTTTTCCATCCAGCATTTGAGTAGGGTAAACTTTTTATCCGTGATACTTAATTATCAAAATATTCATTTTCAAATCTCAGTGTACTTCAAGTAAATATATTAGGTGAAAGGTGTTCAGATGACAAAAAAGTTTTGGAATGCATGCATTACATGTAAATAAGAAATAATGTGAATTTGCGCATTTTAATGTGTTTGAAAGACAAAAGCCTTCCAAAGCTATTGGAATGCCTGGTTAAAGTGGTCAAATGCCACCTGACTAGTAACTGGTCTTTGTGTGAATGTGCACAAAACTGGAAGACTTTCTGAATGTATATAAGCGGTAGGCTATTTTAGAAAGGAAAGTTTTAAAGACGAAAAAGAGGAATTAGGGAGAATCAATAAATGATGAATAATTTGTTGCCATTGTATGAATAATATGTAATCATGTAATCAATGAAAAAGTAACTGTAGTCTGATTACGAGTGTTTTAAAATTAACTCTACTTCATACTAAGCTGAAAAACAATGAGTGTGATGTTGCTTTTATACAAAAGTTAACATTCATCAACTTACATTTTAGACACAATGCTGCAAGCTACTGTGTCTGTTTTTGTTCCACCAATGAAAAATAATCTTCACAGCAGAATAACAACATGACTTCAAGCAGCATACAGTCAATTTTTGGTGATTCGTTCCTGAATGAATTTGGTTGAAGGAATGCTTCAGTGACTCACTCAGAGAAAGTCGCCACCTACTTTCGAGACAAATCACTAAAAATCCTCACCACTAAAGATTCGAGGACCAAACACTTTTCTCTCACTTCCGGTACCTGTCATACGCGGAAGCCGTTCCGGCGGATGACGTAAGATGTCGGCGTTGCGTGATTAGTGACGAATGTGGAGAGAGAACAAAACAAATTTGTTTTTAACAGAACCGGCCATTCAGTAACAACAGAAAATGAATAAGAATAAGTAAATCGATGCCTCTGTGGACACATACACCCCTATGGCTGACTAATGCTGTATCTAAATGTCAGCTGAGGAAAACAGATGCCGTGGATATGGTGTGGTATTTTGGTTGGCGGCTAAAAATCACTGCCTCGTTTTCGAGTTCTCCAGTGATTCATCGTCCGGGTCTCACCCACTCCTCCCTGAAGAGCCAGGAATTTCTTAATGAGCACAACTCTTTGTGACTTTGTGCTTCTGCAAGTCTCCACACATGCATGCATATATGTTTGCACACATCTATGCTGTTTATCTCGCAACTAAACATTCACTTTGCCCTTCCATATAAATCCGTAGCAGAGTAGAAGCGGAAAACTTAAACGTATCGTAAAGACACGAGTCCCTGTGACGCAAATTAATGTGTCACTCAAACCGACACAATGCCTGTTTCGGGGCAGGACCTCAAACGGCGCAACTACAGATGAAGTTTGTGCATAATGAGCACCATTATCAGACTGATTTGATTTCCGTGAGCCTCATTGCACTCAGACAGAAATAGAAACAAATGAGCTGGTTATATGCACTCATAAATGCCTAATGATGCCTCAGTCACTCCGTAGTTCAGTCGGTGGCGCGCTCGCCATCTGGAAACGCCACTTCAATGCTGCAGTACCACTTTTTTGGTGCGTTTCATTTTCGTATCTTGTTTATTTATTTGTGTTTTGAGGATTTACTGAGTCAAAGTGTGGAGGAGTGTGGCTACCGTAGTTCAGAGTTAGAAACGAGCTTAGGCGGGTGTTATTTGCACTAACGTGGGATGTAGATTATCTTTACATAAAAAAATAAATCAAATAGAAGAGATCGGTTTCATTTGTGCATAATGCCACCCACCACTACCAAACTTATTTAAAAATTAAAATCACAAATTAGATCTCTTTAATTTATATTGATTGCTTCTTCTAGATTGCAGTGAGATTAAAAAGAAAGCAAATGGAGACTTTTAGCTACAATAAATGTCCTGCTTCTCAGATTTTTCTCCTGGAAAAAAAAACATCTTGTAATATGAGCTGCCTAAAGATTTATTAGAAGAAATCTCAACATTGTCTCAAACTATGCTTAGATTTGCCAGGATACCAGAATGGAGTGTTGTGATAGAAATGTGTTTACAACATCTCAATTGTTTCTCCTAGTTGTCGAGAAATTAAATGGAGAGCAAATGGAGACTTTTGCCAAAGTGTTATAAGTTTATTTTCAGAGAAAGACCTTAGTAACCTCAGTAATGTATAAAAATGTGCTCACATATGTAAGTCTGCAAACAAAACAAGTAAAATATAAACACGGTGAATGAAAACGGTGCGAAATGAAACACCTAATACCTAATACCTTTAGGTATTTTCACTGTTTAGCATTTTTATTTTTATTAAATGTAATCTAGAATTATTAAATACTGTATAGTTATATATACTGTTTACAGTGCTGGGAATACTACTTTCAAATTGTAGTCCATTAATGATTATAGATTACATGACGGAAATTGTAGTTAGTAACACGATCTTTTGGATTACACATAATAGTTAATGTATTCTGACTACATTTTGATTACTTTTAGATTACTTTTGACCTAACTTGTAAGAAAATATTTTTCATTCTTTGTTATCAGTATCATGAAATGCAGAGGGTTCCCAAACTGGGGTTCCTGGAAGAACAGCAGGGGGTCACAAGGTGGTGAAAAGCTAATTAATTCAATTGTAAAAATGTCACCAAAAAAAAAAAAACTATGTGGCCTTTCCATTTTCTGTGTAATTATAGTCACCTGATTAGTGGCTGGTGTATGCAGTACCATGAATCTGGAAGAGTTTCCGAATGTATATAAGAAAATCGTGTTGAATCAATACATTATGAATAATTTACTGCCATTGTATAAATAGTATGTAACCATGTAATCTATAAAGAGTGACTGTACTACCCAGCACTGTAAATATATCCCACACCAAATGAAACATAGCAGTACTTTCCCCTTGTTTCTAGTAAGTGTAGAATAGATCTAGTGCACACAGTATGTTATTACTCTTGTAGGTTAAATCCCAGGTGGAGGCTCTATTTTTTTTGTTGTATCTTGTGAAATATTGCTTTACAGAGAGTTCATCCAAGTGGAACAGACTCACTCTCTGAATCTATCTCTGGTTAGATTGACAGATGGCCCAGACCCCAGCAGCTCGTAATGGGAGAGTGAACAACCAGGTCGCCACAGACTCCAGCCTTTAATGTTGTTGATTTCCTGTGTAATGCATAATGGCATTTACATTAAGCATCCCACAGGGATCCTAAAAAGGGTCTGCATTTGTAAAGGTGATTCCTAAACTACAGTAAATGAAGTCCCTACCCACCAATTCTGCAGTAAATTTGCCCAAAAGCCATCATTAGACTGTCCATTGCAGATTTAAGTATTTATGTGATTAAAGACTTTATTAAAGTGCAATATGCACATGCATTTGATAATGTGATAACAACTTTGTAAATAAAAATGTTTTTATACACACACTGAAAACATAAAATGAGGTCCAAAGTAAGAGAATATGTACTGTAAAAATCTGGAAAGGTAAGATAATAATACATAGATAAATATGTATTTTTTTTTTTACTTGACAAATGTCACTACTATGAATTGTCATTTTACTTTATGGAAAAGAGCAGTGAAAAATATTACCAAAATGCACCTTTGAATATGGAAACATTGTGAAATGGATGAGTAAATAATTGCAGAATTGTGTATCTTGTGAGAATTATTTAATACACTCTCATGGAAGTTCATGACTATTTTATGTTTTGGCGAATGTGCATCTCATTTATACAATTTCATATTCATAAAATAGTTACATTTTCTCATAAAAGCAGGTGGCAAATATTGCTTTTAAACAGAAGAAGAGCATGCCAGATAATGAGAAATTCTAAAGTTATTGATTTTTCTAATACATTTTTTAAATGCAACGTTTATTTATTTATGTATTTATTTATTTGTTAAATGTATGCAAGGTGACATAATTAAAGACTGATTCACATGCACCAAGCATTAATATTTTTGCTTTGAATTATTTTCATTGACAATTAAACACCACTGATGAATTTTAATAAGAAGAATTTTAATAATACAAAAAATTAGAAATTTAATAACAAGACTAATAATATTTATTGTGTATTAAATATTACATTTAAATTAAGCAAAATTTGTATTAAATATTTCATATATTAAATTAATATAATTTCAGTGCTGCTGCAACATGATGTCCAATGTTAAATCTGGGTCCTGAACCCAAACCAGGTGAGAACCACTTGACCACTGGACAATTTTGACACCACTGCATGTAACTCTAGAAAACCAAGCTCAAATTAACTCGACCCAATTATTGCTCTCGCTCAAGTTCATGACTGTCAGATACGTGATCCATGACTGCACTTGTGTCCTAAAGCCTGTCATTAAAAAAAAAAAAAACAGTGATCGGCATCTGTGCGCATCTAGTAAGGCAGAATAATCCAATCATCCTGGCTTTGGAGCGCATTACCAGTCCGAGTGAAGAGAGAATGCACTCAGGAGTAATTGAACCCTTCACGGTTTCTCTTCACTAAAGTGTACAGACTAACCACAGGTTGTCTGGAACCTGATGAGGGGTAGACGAATAATTCTAATGGTAATTATAAGCTGGAGGAGTACATGTGGAGATCCTTTCATTGTGGGTGATGAGAGATGCTTAATGTGGCATTACATAAAGCATGGATGGTTTTAATATCCATCTGTCAAAAGGACACATGCTTTATGAGCTAGCGCAAGCTATTTTTAGGCAGAGTCTTGGGAATCTAGAGCCACGGAGACCTCAAGTGAACGCAAAAGTTTGCGGAGGTAGGTTTTCTCTACTTTGACGAAAAATAAAGAAACAGCTTTATTGAGACAACTTCCTGTGGAAACATATAATGTGACTTGAAATAAGAGAAAGGGATCTTGCGCATGTGTAAAATATGCCCCCTAGTGACCACAGACCTATTTGTTGCCACTTCTTCTTGTGTTTCTTCACATTAAGGTGACGTTAAAACTTTCTTGGAAACACTGTGCCATGCCTTCTCTTATTTTTGTGAGGGAAAAAGCCTTTAAACATGTGAATACTGTGTTAAAATGTATTATTATAAACATGCCTGGCAATTGTAATGCCATTTCAACTAGAACCAACATTTTTTTCCCCCTCAAAAGTTAGCATACTTGAGGCAGTTGTGTTAGTCTGAAGCTTGAGATGAAATCTGACGTGATTTGTGAAGAAAAAAAATCAAGGTAAATAGAGTATACTAAAAATAAAATTGTATTGTCATTTCTAATTAAGATATAACTTAATACATACTTCCATTTATAATTTAGAATGAAATGAAAAGGGTGAACATTTTATTTAATTATGTGCATTTACGACCCATAAAATGCTAACTGTTAGCAAGACAAAGGAGTCTGTCATTTAATTCCAAAAATGTTATCAACATATAATTTCCACCACCGAATGAATCTGAGATGTGATTTCCATTTCCATCACATTTGTTGGTTCAGATAAATCACAGAATTCTCCTGTGATGTTGCAACTGCATGTATCAACTGCTGGATATTGTTAGCGGAGATATATAATAAACTTTAAAAAAGAGTTTCTTTTCAGAAAGTGCTAGTCTTGCTTAAACTGCTAAATAAAATGTGTTAGAAAATATTAAACCTTCAAATACAGGGGAAAGCAGCCTTAGTTGTCAGGAAAAAAAACTAAAGTGTTTATGGTAAAATCTCTTATTTCCAGAGCTTTGCTCTTTGACACTGCAATAAATTGCATTATCTTTAATACAGGCTGTGGTGCTGGAAATGTGATCCTGTTATATTGTTGTTCATGGGGATGATCTGTCCATAATGAATGTTATTGATTTGCTTATTAAATATGATATGCCTTCTCTGAGTTGCTCGGTGGGCCACCGTGATGGATTTCTTTGTGGAGTCACACCTATTTACAACTCCCCACATAAAATAATAGGTTCATTACGTCTTATGATTGGATTTTAGTAGTAATCATTAAGCTTTTAATAGCATATCCAGATCCCGGACTGTGCGGTCCATCTGTCACAGAAAGCCTGCCTCTTATGGAAAAACTATGCTGCGATATGCTTCACATAATCCTATGTAAATATCTTCTTATTTGTTGTATGGGAAGTTCACCTGAAGAGTTCCTGCACACATGATATGAAGGTCTTGTTAGAGTAGATAGTGTCAATTCTGTCACCACACACTGGCTGTGTTATGATGTTAGATGTGGTGCATTGTCAGATTTGTGCCCTGAGAAAATCAGGCTGTTGTTTTATGTGGGGCCGTGCACAGGTACATTTAACCAGGTCACTGGGGTCTGCTGAGCACTCAGTCATGCCTGAAAGCACTCTGGAGAAGAGAGAGTCCGGCGGGCACATTCTGCTGAGCCTGCAGATCTTTCTATCTTTCTTTTTCTCTATTTTTATCTGTCTGTTTCTCTCTTTTTTTAGTAAGTCAGTCTTTCATTGTGCATGAAAATCAACAATCACCTGCATTTTGTATCTTTCTGTAGCACATATGACTGACTATATAGTCATTTTTTTTGTATGTATGTATTTATTTGTATATGTATGTATTTTATTTTATTTATTTTTTCATAAAAACTGGCCGTGATTTCTCAATAGCCTTAATTTTCTGGATTCTGGATTATGGCTTTGTTTTCCAATTGACATGCTCTCTACAGTCCTCAAGCAAAGCCAAAACCTGGACATGTTTTTTGGTTTACAAATCCCAGCCAGGCCATGCCGAGGAAAAATAGGACTTATGGTCACCCTAGACTCACAAATAATAGATGGGTCATTCTTATGACCCCATGACTTGCCATTGATATAATTAAAAGTGTATTGAATTAGTCAGATTATTTGTCAGATTTCTGCACTTAGAGTAAAGAACTAATAACTGAAGACATTCATTTTTTTTTTCAAGAAACTGCATAAGTATTGACTGTAAAATATCTGGTATGATGGTATTTGCTATCTAATGCCGTTACTAAACGCTTTGAATGTACAGTAACAGGGCAGCCACAAAACAAAACATTTTCTATTCAAATGTATTCCAAATATACTGTAACAAGGTAAAAAATGATGTAATATTTTGGATTAGACTTGAGGTTAGTAACTTGGAATGCTGTAAGGACATGTTTATGGTTGTGGGTAATAATATAAGAAGTAGACATACAAAAAAAGTACTGGTTGATCACTAATCTGAAAACTGGGAGGAAAGGATCCCCCTATAGTGACCTCCAATGTATATTACATTCTGAAAGTTCAGCAATAGCCTTTTCTATTGAAACCACATGTTTAAATGGCACTGCTTGCTGAAAATGATGTAATGCCAATGCAAGGTTACTGTGGGTGTTGTAAATGAAGATGCCACTGTGTAAAAACATAAGGCCCATTGGGCATCAGTGACCCTTTGTTGGCTGGCCTTAAAGCACAATGTCATCCAAACCTCTAGAGTTTTCTTTCCACAAAACCTTTTATAAAAGTAGTAAATTCATAGTTCCCTTTCATGGGAACTTCGAACTGCGTCCTCTAGGGGTCGCTATGGGGAACGCCTCGTCGTGACTCGTATCTGAAGCATACATTGAAAAAACACCAACTCGTTTTTATAAAAATTCCATTGCTTGATCAACCGATTTTGTTCGACAAGCATCTACAGAAATGACAATGTTTTTGTGTTTTTTCACAATCTGTTTGACATCCATGGTGATGGTATTTGAAATGACAGCAAACATAAATAAATATATAAATGAAAACAGCCAGTGCTTTTCTCGAAATGCCAGTGCCCATCATGCCACAAAATACATTCGTCCAGTCATGGCACACCCACCAGATAGAGCGCCACGTCTACAGCGATCACATCACGCAAGCATATTCCCTTCAACATTGATTACCTTTGGGCTTGCAGGATAAGGCAGTTGAGATATCTGTCCCCTTACCTCAGCGATAAAGACCAGGGCAGGACATTTGACTGAACATGATGTGCCCTGACATCTCTGCGGCTAATTCTGAATGCCAGGACACAGTGCTAGGGAACAAGAGGGTGACCTGGGAAGCAGCGGTGAATATTGCTCTGACCCTCCTGTTTGCCCTCTCATTGTTTTTCAATTAAAAGTGGCCCTTTGTCGCCAAAGTGACACTGACAGATGGCAAGGTCTTTATAGGGGTTCAAAAAGAAGTGCTGAAGGAAAATAGCACTTACTCTGTGAGGAAGGCATAATCTGGCAAACTCAGTGCAGATATAGTTCAATTCTCTAAAACAGGGGTTCTCAGCTCTGGCCCATGAGGTCTACTTTCCTGCAGAGTTTAGCTTCAACTGCAAGCTAATCAAGGTCTTCAGTATTGCTGGAAATTTACATGTAGGTAAATTTGATCAATGCTGGAGCTAAACTCTGCAGGAAAGTAGACCTTGAGGGCCAATGTTGATAACCCCTGCTAAAAGCTCTAAAAGCTCAGTGGTGAAGCTGAACTTCACTAGGAAAAGCAATTCTTGGAATGGAATCGTCATTTATTTAGAAAGAGAGAGAAGATGAGAGAGAATATGTGTGGTGACACTTTGTGATTTAACCATAGGTACTGTATATGACCATAACAGCCATACTAAAACTCAGTACAACTGCATACTTGCTAATGATATAGGCTACTGTTTATGTGTACTTGGTCATGACTTTTTAATTATTAGTATATTTTATTAATCTTTTTTAATATACAATTAAGAAGCTAACTTGAATTACATTGGTGTGCCTCAGGGCTCAGTGCTAGGCCCCCTTCTCTTTTCCATATACCAAACATTACTGGCCCCAATTACACAAATTTTAACAATAAAATAACATTAACATTAATTTGGAAAAACGGAAGAAGATGAGAGAGTACATGTGTAGTAACACTTCGTGATTCAACTATAGGTACCGTACAAGACCATCACAGCCATAATGAAATTCAGTATAACAGCATGCTTGCTAGTGTTATAGACTATAGTTTAAGTGTATATGTTCATGTTGTTTTAATTATTAGCTTATTTAGCTCATCTTTGTAAATAGAAAATTAAGAATCTAACTTAAATTACATTGGTGTGCTTCAGAGCACAGTGCTAGTCCCACATCTCTTCTCCATATACCCAACATTACTGAGTCAAATTATAAATGATAACAATAAAATAACATCAACTTTTAAGTATCAGTGAATTCCATGCACACATGAAATTCACCTGCTCTGAGGCAAGGCTAGAATAAACTATGGCTAATCACTTTCATGAGCCTCAAGTATTGCAGGGCAAAATGGCCAAACATCACAGTGAATGTACAATATGGACAATGATCACAGAAAATAGCTTCTCGTATGTGTCACCTGCCGTCGAGGGCCTTAAAAAAGAGATGTGGAGAATCACATGTATGAGACATGGGCCTAGGATCGCTTTATTGATTATCTCTATACAGATCGAGTCAAAATAAGATTTTCCTTTTCACTGAGCCACAACAGTTCCCAGTGGCTTAGTATCTCTGTAACCATTCTCATAAGCATTAACAGGAATTGATTTTAGCAGCCTCAGTGAATGTTCCTACTCATTTACTCCATTTTTTACTGATCAATATTCACTGTCACTTAGTTGTGCTTTACGGGGTGGGAGAGTATCAAAACATACTCCCAATCTGGAGGTGAACCATCTGTGCTCGCTTACTTACCAGATGGCGTATGGGAAATGCTGCCACAAGCACGTCAATCTAGTCTGTGCCAATGAGAGTGGAAAGAAAATATATTGTGTTCCAACACCAAACATGAAGTAAGAAACCCTACTCAGTATTTAATGCCTAGCTTTCTTAAACAATAAATCTTGAGAATATTTCAAGCAAAGGCACCTAAGTCAAAATACACAGACAAAATGGGGTCATTGTTTAAAGTGTTTCAAACCGTGCATGAACATTTCATTATTATTATTATTATTATTAATAATACATGAAAAATATGTCTTTAAATATATCTTTTAAGATGATCAATTAGAAAAGTAAAATTTGAATGTAAAACCTTTTAATATAAATGATCATGTAAATCACAGTCTGTCTAATACGTTTGGAGTTCATTATGTGTTTACAAACATAAAATCCAAAATTAACATCATTTTGGCCAAAATAACATAAAAACAGAAAAAGGTGTGGTACTTCTTGCCTTGATTATTTATAAATAATACAATTTACATTAACATTTTGATTTAAAGATTTAATCTGAGGTTTTACCTAATAGATCATGTCTCTTCAGAAACAACATTTAAACATTGTCTGCTTGAAGATGCCATACAAATCAACGAGAACTTTAACTTTAAAGCACTTGGTGGGTCTGACAGCCCTCATAATTGTTGGTTGTCAAATATGTCTAAAATATAAAATAAAATATAAGACAATGCAAAAAAATTATATTATATTATATATTTTATGTTTATAAACTATATAAATTTTGCATTTGTGAAAGAAAATACTGCTGAATGCACTAAATTACATTTCCCTCAGATATCAGCTTTAATTTCTTTTTGAAATTAAAAACTCTTAAAATTCTTGGTTTGCCTCAAAATTGCTGAATCAGTCAGTCATTATTGTACAGAGTGAGCAAAAGTCAGCTCAGACAACCTGTTCAAATTGAATGCACTGTTTGCTACGGCTTATATGACATTTGCAGTTCTCCTCCAGTAATAAAGCATAGCGGGAACATCATTAAGTAGTTTCTCATTATCTTTAGTAGGGTTCTAACTTCCCCTCACATTGATGCATTGATTTTACATTAGATACACAAGAACATCGTAAATAAAAAATTGAGCATGTGAGGACTGACCAGCCCATTTTCACAGAGCAGATCCCTTTAGTGTGCATGCACACACACACACACACACACACACAAACTTCATTTCAACCCTAATTATCTTTCCCACTGGAGTGTAGTGAGGGGACAAATAGGGTGACCGGCTGAAACATAGAGTTTGTACAAAGGTCAACCGGCAGCTAATAGCACTGGATAAGACAGTGAATTATGAATATAAACAAAGCACACAAGTAGATATGAGACTACAGTGAAGGAGCACTGATTAATTTTCTTTGCGTGTGATATTCTATACAGAGCAGTAGCACATTTTGAATATTAACTCCTGATTTAAAGTAAAATATCTATTTACTGCAACAATGTATACCTTAAATTTGTTTCTGAAGTTTGATATAGTGGCTGTGATATAGTATATTACAAGCATAGTTTTTTTTTACAAGCATAGCACATTACAAGCATAGCAAAGTTCATCATGAATATTTTCAGTGAATAACAACAGAAAATTTCAACATTCAGTGAATAACAACTTTTTTTTTATGTCACATTGTATTGCACGCACAGCCATACACTGAATCATTGATGAATATTTTACATTATGTATATTATATGCGTGTACATATTTTTGTATTTAAAAATAATTTTAAAATGCTGTTTTCAAATGTTCTATTCATCAGACTAATATCAGTACTAATATTTCATAATATTTCTTTCTGCATTTTTGTTCAAATAAACAGAGTCTTGGTTAGCATGAGAGACTTCTTTCAAAACCATTTTAAAAAATCTTACCGACCTCAAGCTTCTAAACAGCATAAAGCACAGATTGATTTTGATAATAAAATGATGTGACTATTTACAGTAGTCTTTTATCAGTGCCCGCTGATCATATACAGACCTCATGCTGGTGTCTCTTAATGGATACATTTATGGAAAAGCCCTTTAAGGGGTTTGATTTATGTTCATCTACAGCCTTTGAGACAGGTAATCAGGCAAAGACATGAAGGCAGAAGGAACATAGCAAAGGTACATAAAAACTAAGAGAGAAAAAACAAGAGAAACTCGCTGAAGCTGAAAAGCATTTGTCCAGAAAACTACTTACGACAGCAATGGGAGAAGTGTTGACGGGGTTGTATATCTGCGAAATGGTACCCGGGGAACGTTTATTAATCAGTAAGCACATTGGGATGCATCATACCATTACAGGTAGCGCCTTGTTTTAATGTCATTTATGAGTCCTCCGTGCGTCAGGGATTCCCAGTAGATCACCTCCAAATGCAGTCCTGCAAGACTTCTAGAATGCGATGGAAGGAGAATTGTGGTATTTCATCCTATGTTGCATTTGTTTCATGGAAAAATTATTTTGTTTCATTTAGATCTCTCTTTAAAAACAGATTTTTGTTTGCTAAATAGACAGTTTTGGTGAGGCTTTATTCTGCCATCAAGTCAAGTCAGAATGATTGTTTTTACAAGATGAGCACATGCACAGATCATTGTACTGGAGTGGAATAGTGATCAACCACTTTTTCAGCCATTACATTTATTCCCTCATTTATGTTCATATGATCAAATAAAAAGTTCTGCAGTTCTGCAGAATCACTGACTTAAAGCAAAAAGTGTTTCCAATGAAAAAAAAATGTTTTTCAATGTTTTAAAGCATATTTTTACTTTGGATAAAAGTTTTACTCTGATGTTCGCCACAATATCAAATATCTGTCACTACAGTACAATTTAAACCTCATTCTGCTTCTGGCTTCGCTACTGTTCGGACGCTCTTGCTTACTGCTCCGCGCTTTGCTCCCTGTTTAGGTACTTTTCTCAGATTTTTCTAAGATTTTAACTTCAGCAGATCAGCACAGTGTTCAAACAACACATTTTTGGCACAAACACTAAACTAAAAACTTTTCGGGACTGGAATAATACTACGAAAAAGAAGACTCTTTGCCTCCCACTGCCAGCAGCTTACATTCAGGAGACAGGAAAACACAGCTGCCTACATTCAAACAGACAAGAAAGAGAATGCCTCTTGTGGAATCTACTTGCTGCATGAACTGCCACAGACTTCTACAAAGGATTGCGGTTCTTGAAACAAAGTTACATGCTGGACTTCCAAAACAGGCGGAACACACAGCAGCCCCTCAGCATACAGCCGGTGAGTCCCGTGAATCTAGTGAATCTCAACAGTTAATACCAAGTGTAGAGGAACAAGTCGAAACTGATCGACACATTAATCGATGGCATAAACAGGGAGTGAGACCCAAAGGCACTTGAGACATCAGATTGTCACGAGTATCTTGTATTGCTGCCGTAGCATCCTCTACCCCAGATACAGCTATGACAAGGCTTGGAAACACTGGTATTCTACCACCCCCTATACACCTTGAGAACAGATTTGAAGCATTAATGAATATGGGTGAGGAATCCCCAAATGTGATTGAACATGTATCGTATTTATTAATAAACTAGTGTTTTATGAGTCAGTGTCACAATGAAGTTGATGATCCTGACTCGCCATCTCATCATTGGACGCGCCTTTAGAAAGAAATGCATCTTTACGGATTACATAATAATAAGAGTTTTTGTTTTGGATTTGAATTATTTCATTTTGTAGTCATTTAAAGCTTTCTATAGATATATTCATCATGTCTGTAAGGAAAATATTCGCTGAGTTTCGGTGCTTTTTTGTGAAGCGCTCCTGTTCAAGACCGAGACAGCAAGTGCATCCTATTTGTTTTCTTTATTTTACAAAAGCACAACGTTTTCTTGATATTTTGAGTGCACACAAATAAAAATAGAGCCCTTACAGTTCCGAACGTTGTATTATTCTTACCTTTATGAGCAAAAATGACAGCGTATTTCATTTGTTTACACTGATGTCCTGAAGCGTGCTTCAGCTTCCACTCTCCGCACAAACGATTAGATATGCACCTAATAGCACACATTTATATAGGTTAAATGTTTAAATTAACATTGTGATATGCTTTAAGCATATATCTTTAAGCTTAATATCTATATATTTTATTTTCGGCAAGGTGTAATTACAACATCGTATGACATTGTCTCAAATTATGCTCATAAGTTTCTTCATATTGCATTAGCATCTGATTACACCAAATCAGTAAAAGAATAAAAAATTGCACTACGGAAGATCTCCATGATTAGCCTGTTTTTGCACTTCATGTTTTTCACTGCTTGATAATTTCTGTCCAATAAATGTATGACCCTAGCACATGTGTGGTTTTGTTTATAATTTCTGGTTCACTTGCAAAAAAGGGCAGTGTGAAAGCGAACCGCACCACACAAAAAAAATCAACATTGTTCAACAGTGAACTAGCGAACTTTCCTGGTGTGAATACACCCTAACATGTTTTCACGGTTGCTTGGGCTGAATACATGACTACAAAGAACCTGCAGTATAAAAGGATTCAACTTCATCCACAACTTCAATCTTTTCTGGGGCCATAGACAACTGTTTAAACTGGATGGCCTCCACTCAAACAAACTTGGTGCAAGAGTGCTAGAGGACAATATATATTTCTCCCTCCGTCATCCTTCAGTACTGTGTGCCAATCCACTCAACCTGAATGGCACACACACACCTGGACAAAGTATGAGTGACGACAGGACTTCATATCAGCTTCCGAGTCATCATGTGGTTGACACATGCCACAAGGACACTGATAACGCCACGCAGCCACAACAATGACTGCTCATGGAAACTATCCCGGCTGAGCCCTGCCCTCAGAACTTATCACAGACAGACTATGACGTATCAGAACAGCTCCAAAACTCAGCACCCAAGGACGACTTTCTGGAAAACAGCCATGACAACATATCACAGCCACCGGAAACACCAGAGCCAGAGCCCATCTCACCAGACACATTATCCCTCTCTCCAGCATCTCCACTTCTAAGCTTCTCAAGAAAATTGAGGAACTGGTGTATGCTGGGACCAAACTCTCCCACTCTTTTGCTGCAAGCCCACATGTATCAACTACAAAACGGCAGCACCCCAATCACCAAAGACTGTGGGCCCAGCTCGTCCTCCTCCTCATGTGAGAGCTCTCCGGCCGCTGCCACAACGCCAGGGCCCAAACACTCCTCTTTCTGCTCTAGGTGAACCAAAAACAACTGATAACAACTCTCAGTGATATGTGTCGGGTCCCCGCTATGATAGCAGCAACATTCACAAATGTTTACAGAACAAACCCAGTGTGCCTGTAGCAAATGCAATTTGCTTCCTTCTTTTCTGACAAAGATCAATAATATCAGAAAGGCGATCAGCACATCCTCAAGTTATGCAGAGGTCAGACAGATTCGACCGCAATATCAAGAAGAAGATACTATGTTTGTTTTTGAAGCAATTGACCGCAACATTTTGGAAGAAATAGTACAGCACCTTAAATAGTCAACCTGCTATCTTGACACGCTTCCCACATCTTTTTTTCAAAAGTGTGCTTAACTGTTTAGAAGCATACCTCTTAGAACGCCTCACTTCTTTTTGTGACTTTTCCAAACTCCCTGAAAACTGCAGTTGTTAAGCCCCTTCTGAAAAAGAGCAATCTTGTTAACTCCATATTGATTAACTATAGACCAATATCTAATCTTCCTTTTATAGGCAAGATTATTGAAAAGGTAGTTTTTAATCAGTTGAACAAATACTTAAACTCAAATGGATACCTGGACAATTTTCAATCTAGTTTCTGACCGCATCACAGCACAGAGACAGTGCTCATTAAGATAATAAATTATATTCACTTTAATTCTGATTCTGGCAAAATATCAGTGCTGGTACTACTAGATCTTAGTGCTGCGTTTGACACTGTTGATCATAACATACTTCTAGAGAGACTTGAAATCTGGGTCTGGCTTTCTGGGATGGTACTTAAATGGTTCAGGTCATACTTAGAAGGGAGAGGTTATTATGTGAGTATAGAAGAGCATAAGTCTAAGTGGACGCCCGTGACATGCAGAGTCCCACAAGGCTCAATTCTTGCACCGCTCTTGTTTAGCCTGTATATGCTCCCACTAAGTCAAATAATGAGAAAGAACCAGATTGCCTATCACAGCTATGCTGATGATACCCAGATTTACCTAGTCTTATCTCCAAATGACTACAGCCCCATTGACTCCCTCTGCCAAAATGCATTTATGAAATGAACAGTTGGATGTGTCAAAACTTTCTTCAGTTAAACAAGGAGAAAATTGAAGTCATTGCGTTTGGAAACAAAGATGAAGTTCTCAAGGTGAATGTATACCTTGACTCTATGGGTCAAACAACTAAAAATCAAGTCAAGAATCTTGGTGTGATTCTGGAGACAGACAGGCATACTATCATCTCAAAAACATTGCAAGAATTAGAGGTTTTGTTTCCAGTCAAGACTTGGAGAAACTTGTACATGCCTTTATCACCAGCAGGGTGGACTATTGTAATGGCCTCCTCACCAGCCTTCCCAAGAAGACCATTAGACAGCTGCTGCTCATCCAGAACGCTGCTGCCAGAATTCTGACTAGAACCAGAAAATCTGAGCATATCACACCAGTCCTCAGGTCCTTACACTGGCTCGCAGTTGGAATCAGCTTCCAGAAGAGATCAGATGTGCTAAAACATTAGTCACATTCAAATCTAGACTCAAAACTCATCTGTTTAGCTGTGCATTTATTGAATGAGCACTGTGCTACGTCCGAACTGATTGCACTGTATTTTATATATAATCATTTCCTATTATTAACAGTTTTAAATTCATTTTAAATCAATTTTTAAATCATTTTAAAAGTTGTTAAATTCCTTGTTTTATTGTTGTGATTATTTTTTATTAGCTGTGCAATGAGCGCTGTGCGCCATCAATCATTTTCTATTTTTAACTGTTTTAAATCAATTTTAAAGTTTTTAAAATTTTAAAATTCATTTTTGTGATTATTTTTTATGATTACTTTACTTTCTTTTATGTAAAGCACTTTTTAGAATTACACAGAATCACCATTGTGTATGAAATGTGCTATACAAATAAACTTGCCTTGCCTTGCCTTT
>NW_015505277.1:2887330-2890869 GCF_001515645.1 Sinocyclocheilus grahami | reverse complement strand
CTGTTTCCACCACTGAATAAAAAATAAAAAAGGTAATTGTGACTTTTTATCTTACAATTCTGACTTTGTATTTTTTGCAAATGCAAGTTTACATCACACAGTTCTGCCTTTTTTTTCCATAATTGCGAGATATCAACTCGCAACTGAGTTATAAAGCCAGAATTGTGTGAAATGAAGTTGCAATCGTGTGTTATAAAGAGATATAAACTCACAGTTCTGACTTTTTCTTGCAATTTAGCATTTTTTTCTCACAATTGTGAGTTTATATCAAAAACAAAATCAGAATTGTGATTCTGTATCCCACAATTGCATGATATAAACCAGGAATGTGCATTTATAAAAATTTATAATTTTACATTGACCTTAAATCACATGACTGAATGTTTAAATAAAGATATTATAACAATTAAGTAAGATTAAAAATTAAGTTCTGATTGTAAACATGACACACAGTAAATGCAACTGTTTCATATACGGTATATGTCCACAAATAGGAATTATTTAGGAATTCTTTAAAAACATATTATTCAACCTTTCTTCCTTCATTACCTTCAAATATTGTTCTTCCTATCATTTCTCTGTTATCATTATTTAATGATGTGCATATGTCAGTTTTATCAGTTATGTGACTGTCATCTTCTGTCAGTTTTGCTGTCCTCTCCGAGGACTATGTGAACATCAGAAGTCAATGTGTCCATTAATAAGCAGTGCTGTGCATTTGCAGGCTAATTTGTATTTCTGCCTCATTTAACATTTGAAGTCACTTCAACATCATTTGAGGCATTTCCGATCTGCAATCTTTAAAGGTCTAGCTACATTAATCAAGACATATTTACCAGAGAAGAGACTGTAATGATTTTGAAAGGTGATGATGGTGGTAATAAATGCTCAAAGTTGCAGCCATGTGTATCACGCAAGCATGAAATAATACACAATGTGAACATACACTTTTCACAGGCTTTCCGGTTGCGAGTCTTTATCCAATTATCAAACCAAATGCTTCATTGTATCACAGTCACCTAAATGGAGCACTCTCTCTCTCTCTTGGAGCCTGTGAACTGGTTCATCCTAATTGTCTTCTGTGTTTTTGACATGGTTAATGCAAATTAGGGTGATTTGTTGTCGCCCTATTTAGTATACATTTACATGTAATTACAATGTAATTATTTATTTTGTATAATGTTATTTACATGATGAAAAAAAATAAAGTCAGAGGAAAGGAACATCCGTTTTGTAACATGTGCAAACACTGCTCACATTTCACAATTTTTCAAGAAAAAGTATTTAAATTGCATTGAAAAACGGAATAACTCCTTGACAGGGATTTTGAATATATGCAGTTACTCTGTTACTAAATAGGTTTTTTTTGCAATCTCACTTATCAGTTCAAGCTTTGTCAGTCAGATTTTCCTTTGCATTTCCTGTGCCTTATGATCTTTTTATTCTTTATATTCCTCAACTAGTTTTTGCTTGTTCATATTTCTATATCGCTCGCTCTTTCTCTTTCTCTTTCTCTTTCTCCGCCTGGCACTGTAGAAGTGTGGCCGTTGATTACAATCATAAATTACTCACTTTTATTTCTGCCATGTGCGACTGGAGTGATTTTTCCCCATTCTTCTTTCTCTTCCGGCCCTCTGATAAGGTGCACGAGCATATCTGATGCTGAAGCTGCATGATTACATCTCAGTGGACTCTTTCGGCCCGATAAAGACAGTCGAGCAAAAACTCAAGCTGGAAATGGCATTTGCATTGAAGCTAGCAGTCTTTACTGTTGGTAAAAATAAAATAGAAGGGACTCTATTCATGCTACTGCTTTCTACATACATCTCCATGATAGATGCTGACACAGAGACTGCAGTCAAGGGTAATATTTTCCATGCTGACCTCTGGAAACCTGCTCACCATATAACTGATGCGCTCTCATCGGATGTCCTATATGGTTCACAATGAAAGAGTGTTTCATTTATGTTGGATTGACCTCTGTATCACACCACGATCCTTCCACACTGTCCCAAAACGCATATTTTATATATTTAGTCCAAAAGTAGACCTATTTTAAATGCCCCAGGTGTAGTTCTGCAGAGAGGAACAGTATGCAGTGGTCCATTTGCTCAGCGTATGTGAATAAATACATATCCTGAGGCAAAAACCTATTTTAGAACAGTGCTTTGCTAACATCTCTCCAGCTGGCCCTCTCCAAACGCTCTGTACCACCAACTATAAGCCAGGGATATTTATCTCCGCTGTGTTTTGGGATCCTTTATAGGACAGTCACAGTTGATGACCCTTCCCACTGGAGCTGGAAAGCTTTACAAAAAGTGCTGCGGTGGTACCATGGTACTGTAATGGTTACTTTGATACTCGGTACTCCATGATTATTCAAATAGCTTGGTATGACTAAGGTACATCAAATAATGCCATGGTAAAACATTGGTTAAAGTTTAAAAACAATACATGGTATTATTATTATACATGTCCAAGCTATGTTACTGTCATGAGAATATCATGATATTACCATGGTACATGTTTAAACAAAAGTACATATGTAGTACTTCAAAGAATATCAAGGTATTACTATGGTAAATGTCCAAAAACATAGTATTACCATGATGCATGTTCAAAGAAAACATATGTTGAATATTAAAATGTTCAACTTAGCAGCACATCACTTGCTCACCAGCGGATCCTCTGCATTGAATGGGTGCCGTCATAATGAGAGTCCAAACAGCTGCTAAAAACATAATAATAATCCACACCACTCCAGTCCATCAGTTATCATCTTGTGAAGTTTATAAGAAAAGACATTTCCATATTTAATGCATTTTGACTTTAAACCATCGCTTTGGTCAAAATATGACTCCATGTTTTGAAAAAAACATGCCTTCTAACATAAAAATCCACCAAAATATTCATCTAGAATGGTTTTTGCTTGTAATCAGTGCTTGATCTGTGCATATTTCTCTCCTGATTCAAACAATATAGCTTTTTCACTGGAGAAAGCAATATTATGGATGGAAGACATATTTTAGTGACGTTTGAAGTTAAAACAATGGTAGTATGACACCATAGTACTAGAATGTCCAAAACTATGATACGTACATTTCCAACTTTTTCAGGATCACCCTTATCTTTATACCAAGCATTTAGACATGGATTCAGTGATTCAACAGCGCTGACAAGCACACAGCAACTTCTAGTTTTCAGTTTTATAAATTAATTCGGCATCCCTGTAGTCGTAAAGCAAGAATGTATAATGTACATGTCAGCTACTGAAAATGTAAAGTTAAAATGCTAGCCCAGAGTAAATTTCTCTTCCCTAACTCTGTTTCATTTCCCTCTTTCGCACTAGCTCTCCATTTTTTGTCTCAGGATCTGAAGTGTGTCCCTGGGTAATAATTGCTGACACGCCAAAGCCAACATTGCACACGGGGCCCTTTAATAGTTTTCATTTTTCTTCTTTACAGGCTAGCCTCTGCGCTGCCATTATGAATGATCAGGGCACAGCAGCCCGCCATCGAGAACTCTCTCTCTCTCTCTCT
>NW_015505277.1:2878012-2887278 GCF_001515645.1 Sinocyclocheilus grahami | reverse complement strand
GAGCATATCTGATGCTGAAGCTGCATGATTACATCTCAGTGGACTCTTTCGGCCCGATAAAGACAGTCGAGCAAAAACTCAAGCTGGAAATGGCATTTGCATTGAAGCTAGCAGTCTTTACTGTTGGTAAAAATAAAATAGAAGGGACTCTATTCATGCTACTGCTTTCTACATACATCTCCATGATAGATGCTGACACAGAGACTGCAGTCAAGGGTAATATTTTCCATGCTGACCTCTGGAAACCCGCTCACCATATAACTGATGCGCTCTCATCGGATGTCCTATATGGTTCACAATGAAAGAGTGTTTCATTTATGTTGGATTGACCTCTGTATCACACCACGATCCTTCCACACTGTCCCAAAACGCATATTTTATATATTTAGTCCAAAAGTAGACCTATTTTAAATGCCCCAGGTGTAGTTCTGCAGAGAGGAACAGTATGCAGTGGTCCATTTGCTCAGCGTATGTGAATAAATACATATCCTGAGGCAAAAACCTATTTTAGAACAGTGCTTTGCTAACATCTCTCCAGCTGGCCCTCTCCAAACGCTCTGTACCACCAACTATAAGCCAGGGATATTTATCTCCGCTGTGTTTTGGGATCCTTTATAGGACAGTCACAGTTGATGACCCTTCCCACTGGAGCTGGAAAGCTTTACAAAAAGTGCTGCGGTGGTACCATGGTACTGTAATGGTTACTTTGATACTCGGTACTCCATGATTATTCAAATAGCTTGGTATGACTAAGGTACATCAAATAATGCCATGGTAAAACATTGGTTAAAGTTTAAAAACAATACATGGTATTATTATTATACATGTCCAAGCTATGTTACTGTCATGAGAATATCATGATATTACCATGGTACATGTTTAAACAAAAGTACATATGTAGTACTTCAAAGAATATCAAGGTATTACTATGGTAAATGTCCAAAAACATAGTATTACCATGATGCATGTTCAAAGAAAACATATGTTGAATATTAAAATGTTCAATTTAGCAGCACATCACTTGCTCACCAGCGGATCCTCTGCATTGAATGGGTGCCGTCATAATGAGAGTCCAAACAGCTGCTAAAAACATCATAATAATCCACACCATTCCAGTCCATCAGTTATCATCTTGTGAAGTTTATAAGAAAAGACATTTCCATAATTAATGCATTTTGACTTTAAACCATCGCTTTGGTCAAAATATGACTCCATGTTTTGAAAAAAACATGCCCTCTAACATAAAAATCCACCAAAATATTCATCTAGAACGGTTTTTGCTTGTAATCAGTGCTTGATCTGTGCATATTTCTCTCCTGATTCAAACAATATAGCTTTTTCACTGGAGAAAGCAATATTATGGATGGAAGACATATTTTAGTGACGTTTGAAGTTAAAACAATGGTAGTATGACACCATAGTACTAGAATGTCCAAAACTATGATACGTACATTTCCAACTTTTTCAGGATCACCCTTATCTTTATACCAAGCATTTAGACATGGATTCAGTGATTCAACAGCGCTGACAAGCACACAGCAACTTCTAGTTTTCAGTTTTATAAATTAATTCGGCATCCCTGTAGTCGTAAAGCAAGAATGTATAATGTACATGTCAGCTACTGAAAATGTAAAGTTAAAATGCTAGCCCAGAGTAAATTTCTCTTCCCTAACTCTGTTTCATTTCCCTCTTTCGCACTAGCTCTCCATTTTTTGTCTCAGGATCTGAAGTGTGTCCCTGGGTAATAATTGCTGACACGCCAAAGCCAACATTGCACACGGGGCCCTTTAATAGTTTTCATTTTTCTTCTTTACAGGCTAGCCTCTGCGCTGCCATTATGAATGATCAGGGCACAGCAGCCCGCCATCGAGAACTCTCTCTCTCTCTCTCTTCTCAGAGGCTGACCCACGCCTCGTTGACCATTATCTCTCCCTGTGTCTTCCCTCTTCCCATTTACTCGATCTCCCCACACAGACAATTTATATAAAAGACTTTCCCCTGGCTTTCATCAGGGCCCAGGTAGCAAAGCCCATTTTGTGACATTAATTTGCCACCTTTGCTGACCCCGACACATCAATTCGCTACTTTATAAACTATTTCGAGAATCAGATTTATCAGGCCTGACAGAACTTTTTGCGCCGATATAAACAGCGTTAGCGGCCTGGCTAGCTTCCCTGCGCCGATTCATCATTATCTTATTTGGAGGGCCTAAAATTCTCTGACATTATTAATAGTAAGATGAATCACTGGGAAACTACAGAATCTGTGCCTGGCGAGGCCGAAATAATCCATTTGAGGTAGAAAATATCTGGGTGGAATTGCGTTCCGTGATGGTCGAGCTCCCCGTCATTAGCATTGGTGTATGCATGGGTGGTGCGCTACTGAGGCATGATGTTCTTTGAGACTATAACATTGCTCTAGTTCTCCACCAGCTACCGCCTGAACAATAACTGCACATGCTGGAAGTGATACACGACCCTTTGGGCTGGAATTTGAATGTGTTGGGTCAATAAACTCCTATTTTGCTGCTTATTAATAGTTAATAAGGTACACTCTTAAAAATAAAGGTGCTTCACGATGCCATAGAAGAACCTTTTTGTCTAAATGGTTCCATAAAGAAGCTTTAACATCTGAAGAACCTTTCTGTTTCACAAAAGGTTCTTTGTGGTGAAAGAAGGTTCTTCAGATTATAAAAAGGTAAGAAAGAGATGGTTCTTTAAAGAACCTTTGACTGAATGGTTCTTTGTGGAACCAAAAATGGTTCTTCTATGGCATCGCTTGAAGAACCTTTTGAAGCACCTTTATTTTTAAGAGTGAGTTGTTAAGTTTAGGTGTTGGGTAGGATTAGGGATGTGGAATATGGTCATGTGCATATGCAAAAATCAATATGCATTTTAGGCGTTTCCCTTTTAGACACAAAATGTATGGGAGGAGAGTATTAAAATGAATCACGCAACGCGATTTATTAATGTTTGTGCTCGTCAAATAACTGGTATTTGCACCGTTTTTTTAACGCTTAAAAAAAGCATGTCTTAAAAGTCTTAAAACAGGTGGTAATTTGCACTGCTCTAAGTAGATGGCGCTAGTCATTATGGAAATTATCTGTGTTCTTTAATAAGCACATTGTCAGTAAATCTTCCACAGAATTTTCCCCTCCCACCGGCAGTTTTATAGAATTGCACTCTAAGCTAATTTGCCCTGTTTAGTAAATCTGTCCCTAAATTCTTATTATGCGTTTTCTAACAGATATGGTTATGAGCTCAGTAACTGTCTCATTGTTGGAAACTATTACTTGCTGAATCTATTAATGGCTGTTGGTGAATAGCACATTTCTTTAATGGCATTAGTAACTATAAACTTTTGCTTTTACATGAAGCTACAATACATCCACACCACTAGGTGTCAGCACAAAGGCCATTTCACAGATGCTGACAAACAGCAGCTCAGCTTTGTTTTGTCTGATCAGTGTTTTATGCCTCATTCACACGGGGCGTCAGCGTTAACGCTTGACGGAGGGCATTTCTGAAGCTTGGTGCTGACGCAACCGTCATAGTGACAACAGCCAATCACATTCGTTTTCTGGTGTTGCATGAACGGGATTGGCTAGTGTCTGCGCTAGGTTATTTGCATAAGGCGATCTGACTGGCTGACGCCTGCGTTGGCGCTTGATAAATTGAAAAGTTTTGCGATTTATTAATGTTTGTGCTCATCAAATAACTGGTATTTGCACCGTTTTTTTAACGCTTAAAAAAAGCATGTCTTAAAAGTCTTAAAACAGGTGGTAATTTGCACTGCTCTAAGTAGATGGCCCACAGAATTTTCCCCTCCCACCGGCAGTTTTATAGAATTGCACTCTAAGCTAATTTGCCCTGTTTAGTAAATCTGTCCCTAAATTCTTATTATGCGTTTTCTACACACCACATACACATCCACACCACTAGGTGTCAGCACAAAGGCCATTTCACAGATGCTGACAAACAGCAGCTCAGCTTTGTTTTGTCTGATCAGTGTTTTATGCCTCATTCACACGGGGCGTCAGCGTTAACGCTTGACGGAGGGCATTTCTGAAGCTTGGTGCTGACGCAACCGTCATAGTGACAACAGCCAATCACATTCGTTTTCTGGTGTTGCATGAACGGGATTGGCTAGTGTCTGTGCTAGGTTATTTGCATAAGGCGATCTGACTGGCTGACGCCTGCGTTGGCGCTTGATAAATTGAAAAGTTTTCAACTTCTGCCATGAGCAACGGATCCAACGCGACGCGACGCGACGGACCCACAATTCATTTCGCCAACGCTTGACGTCACTCCACACGGGGTGTCAGCGTTAACGCTTGACGGATGGCGTTTCTGAAGCTTGGTGCTGACACGACCGTCATAGTGACAACAGCCAATCACATTCGTTTTCTGGTGTTGCATGAACGGGATTGGCTAGTGTCTGCGCTAGGTTATTTGCATAAGGCGATCTGATTGGCTGACGCCTGTGTTGGCGCTTGATAAGTTGAAAAGTTTTCAACTTCTGCCACGAGCAACGG
This sequence comes from Sinocyclocheilus grahami, assembly GCF_001515645.1. Taxonomy (NCBI): domain Eukaryota; kingdom Metazoa; phylum Chordata; class Actinopteri; order Cypriniformes; family Cyprinidae; genus Sinocyclocheilus; species Sinocyclocheilus grahami. The sequence continues at coordinate 2,882,744 of NW_015505277.1, read as the reverse complement.
ATCCAACGCGACGGACCCACAATTCATTTCGCCAACGCTTGACGTCCCTCCACACGGGGTGTCAGCGTTAACGCTTGACGGAGCGCGTTTCTGAAGCTTGGTGCTTTACGCAACCGTCATAGTGACAACAGCCAATCACATTCGTTTTCTGGTGTTGCATGAACGGGATTGGCTAGTGTCTGCGCTAGGTTATTTGCATAAGGCGATCTGATTGGCTGACGCCTGTGTTGGCGCTTGATAAGTTAAAAAGTTTTCAACTTCTGCCATGAGCAACGGATCCGACGCGACGCGACGGACCCACAATTCATTTCGGCAACGCTTGACGTCACTCCATTCAAAGTAAACGAGAGGCGTTGACGCTGACGCTCCGTGTCAGTGTTGCATGAACGGTTAAGGCTAGAAGGGTTACAGCTGCATGCACACATCAATATAGCGTAATTTTTGTCACACTGTACAACAATAATTACTGTTTTTGCTTTATGGTAAGGGGTAGGTTTAGGTCTGGTGTAGGTGTAGACATTAATAAAACACAATCTAATAGGTACTTTACCTCTTTATTCTAGTGGGTGCAATTAAAACATTAAAATCAGACCAATGTACTTCTCTGGTGAAAGGAAAGCACATAACTTTAAATGTGTAGCAAAATAGTGTGACAATATTGCGATTTTTCCTGCCACATTGTGATGGAGCGTAAACGATTATGTAATAATAATAAAAAAAAACTTAGGGCGGTGACTTGGTTCTGTGTATTGGTTGTTGATTGGACGTTGAGATGTAGGCATGGCACTCAAATACTAAATCATTCACAATAAGAGCAATATGGTACATTTTAATTTCATGCCGACTTTCATCATGACCTAAAGGAATAAGTCACTCAAAATTAATTTTTTTCTGTTTTTTACATCCTGGGAAAACAACTCTGTTTCCCATAGTTTTCATCAAAGTTAGATTTTTTATTCTCAGGTGAATTATTCATTTGAGTTTTAGATTCATACAGCGCATATAAAAACTGTGATAGTGGGTGTTTAAAAACTGAAATGGAAAAAACTCTATCCTCTTCGATCCATAACATCGACTGTAAACCACCCAAGCACATTTGGCATCATTTTCTTTACTTTGTAGTGCAGACATTGTGGGTAACAAATGATAAGCCGCATTCCAAAGAAGTTGACAAACTCCATCTGAATGTTGTCCTAGTTTTTCCTCACTTAGTTTCTCCATCACCCCAGGTCAGGCTCTCTCTGCTAGGGCTCTGAGGTTTTGGCTGGTTCCTGAGCTGCTGGAGCCGCTGGAGCCGCTGGAGCCGCTGGAGCCGCTGGCTGCTCTCCCTCTTGTGCTGGATCTCTCACTATAGGCTTCAGACGCTTCAGCTTTGAGCCAAATGACAATTTGATTATTTCCTTGCCACTAACAGTTATATTCTGATGCTTGTCAGTGCCGATGGGCCCCCGACAAATTCTCAGCAGCGCATCAGTCAAGCTGGCAACTGACATTTTCTGTTCTGTTCCAAAAACCACTCAAAATACAGTTAGGCTTATAGTATTGGGATTTATCATTTATTGGGGGAAAAAAATGAAATTTTGTTTATAATATTGTTTTTATATGAATTGTGTTATGTTTTTGAGATGAAAATTAATAATAATAAAAAAATGATATGGTTAGTAAGTTCAAGTAAGTACCCACAAGTGGCCTGAAAAAGTATACAATTTGGACATTTTATGTAAGATTCCATTTCATGTGGAGTGATCATTATTCAATAAATATTTTACAATAAATATCATATTTAAAGAAATAATAAAATACATTATATTGTATTTATGAATATAATTAAATACATTAATTAAAGGTGATACATACAATGCATACAATTATTATTAATTTAACTTGTGCATTTCCATATTGTACTCTATTTGTTTTTACATGTAATTTCAGTTAGTGAATCATTTATTTGAATGTGTTCTTTTTAATTTTAATTTTTAAAATTCTTGCTTAAATGACCTTTAAAAAGCTAAACTAGAAGAAAGAAAGAAAGAAAGAAAGAATTGTTGGATAAAATAGGTCATATATAATATGGGTATAAATATGCAATACATATATAAAAACGGCATTAATAATAATAATTATAATAATTATAATTTTTATTTAATATAACATTAATTATTTTAAAATGAATTGAATAATTACAAGAATTTTAAAATAAAGGGTTGTTCAATATTTTTTTCCCCTATATATTTTGGCATTTGCATGCACTTATTTTATAGAAAGTCTTATAATTTATTAAACGAAGAGTCCAGAACAGCGCTGATTGAGTCAATTTAAATTCACTTTGAAGACTGAATTTCACCTGTAGAGAAAAGAGTTTGTTTCCCCTGTCCAACAGAGACCCTCTGATTTCATTGTCCTTTCTTTATTTAGATGGGTGCAATGAATATTTCACTTTTGAAAAAAAAATTAAAGTTCGAATTGAAAAATATCTGTGTGCCTTAAGGTAAGAAGAAAGAATTAGAATGTATGCGCAGTCTGTTTATCATATGCATGTATTATTGCTTACTTATACTGTTCATTAGCTTTTATTCATCTACATTTGATATGGCCACCTACTCTTCTAAGTGGGAAGAAATGATTCAGTAACTGATGCAAAATCCTTTGTTATGAGAGCAGCACAGCCTGTACTTGAGCACTTTTTTTTTTAGTCAACACTTACGGTTGTGCTATGAGTCATTCACCAAGCTTGTTCTTAATAGTCTTCTCACTATAGCACAATAGCTCAGTATTATATAGTGTCATTGTATTATTATATTACAACATCTCAGCAAACTGAGTTGTGTGCTTATACATTATTATGATAACTGATAAATAAATGTCTATTTTAGGCACGGCAGTTTTTCTGCCTTTTGTTTTGGCAAAATCATTTTCAATTATTCTAGTCAGGGAAGGGACTTTGAATCAGCTATTAGTAAACCCCCATGCTGCTCTTTGTGTCTAATGACATTGGGGAAACAGTGAGTGCAGAAGTCATTTCTGTGTTTCATTGCTGTCCTCTGCTGGTCACACAGTAACAAGACATGCAGAAAGAATACACCTGAGTCAAACCAGTGCGAAATGCAATGCAATGCATGACTCAAAACGTATATATAAAACCTTTCAGATTCATCTAGACTGGAGTAATTCAGCTTTTCATCACAGGAATAAATTATATTTTAAATATATATTCAAATACAAAACTGTTATTTTAATTTGTAATAATATTTCACAAATATTACTGTTTTTACTGATCAAATAAATGCAGCCTTGGTGAGCAGAAGAGACTTCTTTCACAAATATTTTCAAAATCGTATAGTACGTTATTTTGAAGAACAATTTGTATATTTAATAAAGAACAATTTAAAATGAAATGTTCACTAATAAACACACCATTATCATCAATCTACGTATAAAAGAGGAAGAATTCATCTAAATGAATTTCCGATGTATTCTGTATTCATGTGTTGTTTGTCTAATTTACTGTTGTTAAATTAATGTCATTATCCATTTACTGTTGAATACAGAAAATAAACAACAGAATGTGAAAATCTGCAGGTCGTTAATGAGAAAGGTCTTATAGTGGCCGTCTTCCTCTGCCACATTAAGCACAGATCTGTGAGCTTATTTGAAAATAAGCAGCAGCTCATTGTCTTCCTGTCAGACACCCAGGCAGCAGTAATATGATTCTTATTAGCATGGACTAATAGTTTATTTAATGGACCAGCAAGTTCCTGCGGTTGGCTGGTCAATGGGGGCGCTGCTCATTAGCTAAACAAATGTTAAATTACAGTGCCTCATAAAATCTACCTTATTTGTGAAGTGCAACATGTATTGGCTTAACCCTTGTATTATGTTCTGGGTCAATTTGACCCATTTTGATTTTTGAGCTGTCGGAAATACCAGTTAACCTGTGATTTTATTCTTGAAATTGTGTGACTTTTTCTCATTTAGGGCCATGAACATGCATGCAAAATGTGTTTTGAAAAATTTTCTGACAATTCTGATGTTCGCGGGTCAATTTGACCCATTTTTTGTTGTTTCAAGGCAACTGTACAGATCTAAATGAAATATATTTATTGGGTATATGTTGTTATGTTGGTGTTTTACTACCCTGGAAAGTGAAAAAATTTGCTTTTCCTCATTATTTTCAGTGCTGAAAAAGACTTTCTCAGACGGTAAACGTGAGCTATCATTTCTATTTTCAATTTATATGAAATACTATTCAACTCTTCCAGAAATGTTGTAACTTTTTCTCATTTAGGGCCATGAACATGTCTAAATAAGTTGTGTTCCAAATTTGAAGTTGATATAAAAAAAGTGATTTTCCTATGCAATTTTGTTTAGGCGTTATACCAAAACTAGCCACCGGGTGCCATTCAAACTCCATTTAATTTTTTTATGCAATTTTTTTTGTCACAAATGTATACAGTTCTCTCTCAATATTACTTCTATAACAAAATAACCAAAACATATGGAATCTTGAGACTCAGACCTTTCCAACGATATGTATTTTGTCAAGATTATAAAAAAATGTTGATTCTAGAAGACCGTAATACATTTTGTAAAATGACACCCCCCACTAAGGGGGAGGAACCCACTAAAAGATTTTAAAGTACCATTTCCATGGTAACACAATGTCAGATTTCAATATGGTTTTCACAGGATGAATTTTGAGGGTCTAAGCTTTAAAAAAAAAAATAAATAAATA
>NW_015505277.1:2875066-2877522 GCF_001515645.1 Sinocyclocheilus grahami | reverse complement strand
TATATATATATGTTGATTGCTAAAACATGTGATAAGGAAAAAGGAAATGAAATAGAATTTATGTGACAAAGGTCAGAACTCCAATTATGATGTATATGTTTTGAGGTACACTCTTGTCATAAATTAATCTATTACTGTTCCTACATAATTTGTAACAAAAAAACAGTGGTAAAATATCTATTTAGGAGTCTTAGACCTTTCCAACGATATATAGTTTGTCATGATTAGGATTTAGATTAGGCTTTAATTGTAACATAGTGAAGTAAATTTAGGCATCCCACAGAGGGGACGGGTGACAGTTAAAGGGTTAATTGGATGCTTAGATATTTGACCCTTTTTTGCTTGCTTACATACTGTTGCTTTTATTGTGTTGGTAAAATCAAGTCCGGCATTTGATTGAAAATTTAACATGAATGTCTTGTTTGATATGTCATAGTTTTGTCTTAATGTCAGTAAACTATTAAATCTGTATGCTAAATGCATCTTGATGTTATTATGAACCTTATAGAAGTAAAACTGGTTTCAGCTGCCATTTCATGATTTTAAGTTTATTATATGCAAAAATCATTTGTATTGAAAAATGAATGATTAATCAATTTCATCATTTTATCATACTATAATGTCCAACACACCTGGCGTTACAGATGATCTAGTGTTGATCGAGTGATGAGACATGGCTATGTCAATCTCTGCTGTCTCAATGCTTTCTTCTTCTTTTTCAATTAGAAAACTTTTGCTTCTACGTTTACCGTTTCTTCTATTTCTTCTTTTGCATCTGCTTCTTGTTCTTGTTCTTGTTCTTCTTGTTTCTCCTGCTTCTGTTTCTTCTTCCTCTTTAGGGAACTGTTCTCTTTTAAGGGTTTGGACCAAAGTACACTTTTTTTCAATTAGTAAGAAAAGTCAACTTTGCAATTTTGCAGTAGTCATTCTTTTTTAAAAATCAGGTAAAACCAAGGGTTGTGCTTGATATATAAAATGCTGAGTGATTTAGAATTTTTTTTTTTTGTATAAAAGGTGTTTTAACAACGCTATTTGTACAAAAGAAATGTTGATCTAAGCTTTGGCCTTTTGCACCTCTTTTTGAGTTTTGGATAATTTGATTTGTTGTTTTGCTGACTTTGTAATGATTAAATAAAGTGAGTTGAAAACTCTCTTCTTCTTCTTCTTCGGGGAAGTGTTTTCTTTTAACAGTTTTCTTTTTAAACCAAAGTGCACTCTTTCAATTAGAAAGAAAAGTGAACTTTTAAATTTTGTAGTGGGTCAAGCTAAACTTGCAGTTTATATTAGTAGAAATAATATGACTGAAAGTGAATGGACAAGAAGTACTTTTAGTGTTTAAAGTGCATGTAAATACACAATTTTGGTTGATTGCAAATTGTATAAATCCATAAATAATCTTAAGTATTTTATTTATTTTTGATCTGTGGTGTTATGAAGAGGCTCTTTTTTAATATTTACACCAATATTGGAGTACATTCAGATTTTTAAATGTAATAGGGTTTTTGACGATGTACGCTAGGGTATTTTTGGTAAATGCATCTAGTTATGTATTTTTATATAATTACTGAGTGAATAAATAAAGTTCAGTCACACTTTAGTTTGTTGAACAGCTCTCTCTAACTATTAACTACGACTTTTGCCTCAATAAACTCTTAATTTGTAATAATAAACACCTCAATAAACTAATTTGTTATAATGGTTAGTAAAGTAGCTGATCAGGTATGAGATAAGGGATCTAAAATATGGTCATGCAGAATAAGGCATTAATATGAGTATTAGTATTAGTATAATATTAGTATCGTGTATCTTGTCAGTGTGACAGTGTCTGCGCTTGCTTGGCCATTTGTTTTGCGGAGAAAATAAGGAAAGTGTGTCCAGCTGAATTAATGTAGTATTTTGTTAGACGGGTATAAAAAAGCTTAGTTTACCGTGACAGCGGTCGCGTGAAGGCCTCCTCATGTGCAGACCGAAGAGTGTAAAGACCATCGACTCTACCGTGCGACTCCACCGGGCAGGACACCGGCAAAGGATAAGTATCGCTCTTTATTTCTCCTCTTTCCTATTACTTGTTTCACTTCTGTTTCAGTTTTTTATAACCATTTCTTACTATGTGTAAGTAAGTTTTTTTTTTTTTTTAGCATGTGTGTTTGGCTCAGTGTTATTTTTTAGGATTACTGATAAACTACTGTCATTTGATTTATATTATATGTATTTGTTATTTATTTTAATTTTAGTTACATTATGTCTGTAGAGGTCTTTTATTAAGTTTTTGGTTTTATTTAATTTGAGTTATTTTAATACTTCAACAAACTAAATGGAAATGAAATTATATATGTATATATATATAGATATATATATACACAGGTGCATCTCAATAAATTAGAATGTCATGGAAAAGTTCATTTATTTCAGTAATTCTACTCAAATTGTGAAACTCGTGTATTAAATAAATTCAA
>NW_015505277.1:2872910-2874418 GCF_001515645.1 Sinocyclocheilus grahami | reverse complement strand
GGCACCTGCCCACACTGCCAAAAGCACCAAAAGTTGGTTAAATGACCATTTGACGGGCCAGCAAACTCACCAGACCTGAACCCCATAGAGAATCTATGGGGTATTGTCAAGAGGAAAATGAGAAACAAGAGACCAAAAAATGCAGATGAGCTGAAGGCCACTGTCAAAGAAACCCGGGCTTCCATTCCACCTCAGCAGTGCCACAAACTGATCACCTCCATGCCACGCCGAATTGAGGCACCTCAGGTGTTTTGAGTTGATTAGCTGATTGGCATGTCACCATATTCTAATTTGTTGAGATAGTGAATTGGTGGGTTTTTGTTAAATGTGAGCCAAAATCATCACAACTAAAAGAACCAAAGACTTAAACTACTTCAGTCTGTGTGCATTGAATTTATTTAATACACGAGTTTCACAATTTGATTTGAATTACTGAAATAAATAAACTTTTCCACGACATTCTAATTTATTGAGATGCACCTGTATACACGGAGTTTTGTTTTATTATTTGACATGCTCAAATTCAAATACCGTGATGAGACGGCAGAACGCGCACGTGCACCGTTTGCTTTCATTATTTTACAAAATCACAAAGTTTTTTTGTTATTGTGACTGCACACAAATAAAAGAAGAGTCTTTAAAGCTTACAAAGATGTATAACTCCTATTTGTATGACCAAAAATATTTGAAGCGTAAGTGATCAAACTAACGCGCGCTTCCTCATTCGCACAAACACTGAAATAGCGCACATTTTTATAGGTTAACGGTAGAGCGAGTGGCCATGTGAAGTTGCTACTACTTACATGTTTCAGATTATAATCCATATTTGAGGTCGATGAATGATAGGCGAGCGTTTGGATGCCCTGGCCAATGGACTGTATATTAACGCATAGAGCAGCTGTTAACTATCTTTCGTCGCAGAATGCATGACTTCGCCACTTCCTGTGGGTTTTTTTTTCTGTGACTAAGCGACTAAAAAAATGTGGTCCACTAAGCCTTTTTTCGTCTACTAACGATTAATCGACTATTAGGGGGCAGTCCTAAAAAATACCCAATTTTTCTCATGTCGGTCAATGTCAATGTCACGTGATTCGGCACCATGCCTTGAAAACCTTTGAAGTTTAACACCCACACATATAAATATATATATAACAAAACAAAATATGCAAATATGCAAACAGGTTTTGTGAGTTTTGTCAGATGGCCATGATTCTCACCTCTTTTTATTTTTTTGGGGTCTTACACAATTCAATGGTATACATTTTGTCTACCCACAATTTTTTTTTTAGAATTTTTTAGAAGTTTTGAACTTAGCAGCTCTATGTTGCATTTATTTCTATTACAAGTCAGCAAGAAATCTAAATATATGCACATTTATGCATGCTACTTAAAATGTAAATAATAAAATAAAATAATTTCTCTATAGCCTTCTACTTTTCAAAGCACCTGTCATATACAGAAGCCCCCCCCCCCCCCCCCCCCCCCCCCCCCCTCCCCCCTCTCTAGAC
>NW_015505277.1:2860835-2872721 GCF_001515645.1 Sinocyclocheilus grahami | reverse complement strand
AACTTCACGTCATAAACAACGACCCCCCCTCCCCCCCCACACACACACACTTTCCCCTTGGTAATGGCTTCTTAACAGAATTTCACATTGACTTAATTAAAAGCAATAAACTGTAAATGTTGGTTATGGAAACAAGGATTGTAGCACTGTTAACTTATGACTAATGTAATGCGCTGCGATGATTTGGGATTGCTAAGCTTTGTCATATGGTCAAATTCCAGCAAAACTGAATCATTACGGAGACGCAAAATTTTGTTTCCTCATTTGCTATACAGGAGAGAAATGACAAACCAATTCTGAGAGTGAAAAGTTTCTGAAAGTTTCTTTTGGGAAACCAAAAAAAAAAAAGGTTTTCTGGCATCACTGCACAAAACCCTTTTAAGAGCCATTATATTAAAACGCGTAGCATGTAAATAGTTAATATACTTGCTATAAGATTTATAGTTAGATCTTCCATATCGTTCAAACCCTGGAGAGATGATTCCAGCTAAGATTTGCTGGGATCCCCCATCAGCTCAGCAATGTGCCCAGAGCAAGACACCTTTCTCACGGGACTGTCCCTCGTAAGTGCACTGTACATTTAGGAATGTGAAACTCCCTGAAAATGGACTACTAGTAACTAGAATTTGTCTGATTATCAGGAGGCCTGTACAGAAACTGCGCGCACAGATTTCTGCAGAACCCTGGAATTTCTACACATTTCAAGTTTGATAAAAAAAAATATTGGGGCTAATCTGATAATGCTTTTAACTTATAAGCTTTTAGTTGGATTACTGTCACTAACTCTAACAGAGCATCCCATAGATATGAACTGGAGATTTCCTAATGTGATTTTCAGTAAAAATTTGCTCATAAAATGATTATTACATGGGCCGGAATGAACTGCAAATGCTTCTCAGAATCAGCTAAACACTGAGAAAGCTTTTTAAAAAGACATTACAAGTGGCAGTATTAGTGTAGTCTAACATGACTATAATTGAAATCACTGTATAATAACCTGAGAATCATGTCTTGCGTTTGCTATTAGTTGTTTAATAGAACTAGCGATGCCAAATTCAAGCATTAAACACTCTTTTGATCTAATCAGTCAAACAGGTTTGCAAGTAGATCTGAAAGTATTTACAATTCACTTTGATTCATTTAGACAATTCACTTAAATCACTGAAACATTTGCTGCAGTTTCTCACACCTAAGTAGTAACGGGACAGTTTATAAGATATAAAACAAGCCCTTGTGAAAAAGAAGTGCACTTCATAAAAAAATATAGGACACTTTCACGACATGATACATTAATATGCTTTTAAAAAGTGCGATTTACTTTAAAGTACATTTTAAATCATCATGGTTTAATAATCTTTCATCATGCTTTAAAGAAGTGCACTTATTTTGATGTGTTGACTAATATACTAAAACACATGTAAAGTATTTGATTATAATTTTAACTGTAGTGTTTATTAAACATTCCATTTAAGATATTTAAATGTAGCAAATTGCAACATAATCAATATAAATGTGTCATTTCAAATACATTTAAATGCTTGACATTCAAGTATATTTTAGTTTATTATAAATCCGTGTTAGTACATTCCACAGTACACTTTAACTATTTTAAAGAAAGTAGAACAATGAAATTATATAAATACTGTATTTACTTAAGTCTTACATAAATGAAAAAGCACTCTAAATTTGTATTGTTTGATTTAAATTTACACTCTAATACATTTTTATTTCATTGCTATTAATATGCAGTTCAGAGTCCAAAAACATTCAATTCAGTTCACACTTTAAGGATTAGTTCACCCAAAAATGAAAATTAGCCCATAAATTACTCACCCTCAAGTCATCCTAGGTGTACAGTGGGTACGGAAAGTATTCAGACCCCTTAAATTTTTCACTCTTTGTTATATTGCAGCCATTTGCTAAAATCATTCAAGTTAATTTTTTTTCCACATTAATGTACACACAGCACCCCATATTGACAGAAAAACACAGAATTGTTGACGTTTTTGCAGATTTATTAAAAAAGAAAAACTGAAATATCACATGGTCCTAAGTATTCAGACCCTTTGCTCAGTATTTAGTAGAAGCTCCCTTTTGATCTAATACAGCCATGAGTATTCATATTTAAAAATTTAATAATCACTTTAATGTAGCTTGCGCTCACTGTTGTACACTGGAAGCAGCTCCGGGAGGATGACGTGTAAGGTCAGCATTACACATGTGCCGGTGAGTCTCGTGAAAATCAACGTTTGTTAACAGGATCAAAGGAAGCAAAGTTTCCTTACTTTAGCAAAGGAAAACCAGTCTCCTCTTGGCTTATATCGAAATCCTCCGACATTCTTCTTTACAAATCCTCGTTTTGTACTTATAATTAGTGACTGTTGTTTTGTTTTGATCTCTCCCCTGCGCTTCCGTGTGCGTCACTTCTGAGCGGCGCATGTGCAAAGCTGACCTCCATACGTCATTCCCCCGGAACTGCTTCCAGTATACAACAGTGCGCGCAAGCTACATAAAAGTGATTATTACGTTTGAAATATGGATATTTTTCTTACAAAAACACATCAATTCGCTACAGAAGGCATTTGTTCACCCCCGGAGCCGTGTGAGACACTTTTTTTTTTATGGATGGGCGCATTTTATTGAACTTCTTTTGGACTGATGCATGCAACACCCGCTGAGTGCCATGAAACAGCTTGAAAGATCAAAGACCATTTTTAATATAACTCCGACTGGATTCGTCTGAAAGAAGAAAGTCATATACACCTAGGATGACTTGAGGGTGAGTAATTTATGGGCTAATTTTCATTTTTGGGTGAACTAAGCCTTTAAAGTATATTATTTTAGTAATAATTAGGAGACTATTGTTTAAATAGATTGCTAAAATGTACTTGTTTTCCGATAGTGAAAAAAACAAGATTAGGTGAATATTTACTGTACCTACATTCCACTAAGAAACAAAACTTGCAAAGAGCTTGTATCAATGAAGCAGCTCTTTATTGCACATAAAGCTATAGTGAATGGCACTGTACTGCAAATAAAGACAATGTATGGTCATATATTCACAACAGTATCAAAAAAAGAGTTTTAAAATATGGAGTCATTTTTGGAGGGGGCCTGTAGCCCAGTACAGGTGAAAGGCTAGAAACACCTCTGGGCTGGACGGGACAGGACCGTAACATTAACGTGGGGCTTAGCAAAGGGTCTATTAATGAATTACTCAAATTAAATGCACATTTGACCATATTCACAAAACATTCTATATTCTGCTCAGTTTCTCCAACAATCTGCACAGAATTCAGCACAGATTAAGTATAGGCCTAATTACTGTAAATAAAACATCTGTTTTAAGCTTTCAAATCTTTGTATATCTTACTTTCGATATTTCTATTGAATAATAGTTCATTAAAAGGAGTTCCGCACATACACTAATGTGATAATTTCTCTTTTGATTTACTTGTTTTTGACATCTGTTTCAAATACTGTGTTTTACTGCCCCGACGGGTTTCAGGATTTACATTAATTGTCGCTATTTCCCGAAACACTGACATCACTGCTGTGCTTGGAAGATTGTTTAGAATTCCTATGTGCTGCTGGGATCTCTAACTGAAACCACAGTGGGTGCATGTTTCTAAAAAAAACTGCCGTACTGGTGATTTAGTTTATTTAAACCTTCTGGAAATGTTGTGATACAAAAGCGTACCAGTTAGGGCTTGAATGTGATTTTTACATATAATATATTTTATGAGATTATATAATAAATTGTTTCATTTATATTTAATTACTTAAAAATATTCATGTTGAAAGTTGTGCGGTTTTTTAGGGTTGTCAAACGATTAATCGCATCCAAAATAAAAGTTTTTGTTTACATTATATGTGTGTGTACTGTGTATATTTAGTATGTATACATAAATACACACACATGCATGTATATATTTCAAAAAAATAAGTTATGTTTATATATTAAATATATGTATTTATAATATAAATTATATGAATATAAATATAGACATGTAAATACTTTCAAAATATATACTGTATGCATGTGTATTTATATATACGTAATAAATATACACATAACACACACATATATTATGCAAACAAAAACTGTTATTTTGTATGCGATTAATCATTTGACTGCACTCGTTTTTTTAAATCAAATCAAATCCAAATACAAGGGAACCTCAACCATTACAAAAATCTCAAAATGACAAAACAACAAGCTTTGAAATAAGATAATTCTATTAAAAATCAAGCTATCTTATTATAATTCAGCCCCAAAAATCACATTTTTTTCTTTCTTTCCTTTTTGGTTGTCAATTATCTTATTATAATGGTGAAAGCCCACAACATTAAAGATGTGAATGCAATATGTTACATTTGTCTCATTGTTTCAAATGCTACATTTAAAAAATGTAACCATTGTTAATGGAAAGTATCATTTATTTCTTATTTTCAAGGCCTACATTTCTGCAAATATACTTTTCTATTAATGTATATACTATTCTACATACTTTTCCCTGCAGTTTCCAGCTGAAATGAATGTTAGTGTCAGTAAAACACCAACAACTTTTGTTCCTTTTCACACAAGTTATGATTACAGTAGCAGATTGTCGATGAATAACAGACTTTACTGAGATTTGACTGATGTGATACATACAACAACGTACAAAATAAAACGCCACAGTCACATTTATCTGTTTTGGAGAAAACTGAACATGCAATTTAGTGCCAGACCCTGAACAGTTCACTTTGAAACTGCCGTGGAATGTGCTATGAGTAACACAAAATGTAATTTTGCAACCACTTTGTTTCTACAGGCATGTTTTTTTATGACACTCCACAGTTTAATAAACCCGCATCTCAAAGGAGAAAACAATGATATTGCTTAAAGCGCTTTTTGGTGGATATGTCATCTGAAAACTGTAGCCAATGTACAATATTTCATGTTTTGCAGAAATGTAGACAGAGTGATGTATTTCCAATGAGCCGGGTTTGCTCTGGACACAGTTATCGATAACATGAGGGATAAATGTCATCCTGACTAATCACTCTGCAGCTGAGGAGCAGTACAGTCAGGATGTTAGTCAGATAACGATTTCACATCAGATTTGGAGAAAGCTGGAGCTTTTACTGTTTGGTTAGTGCAAGAAAGGGAGTTTCAAAGGTGATCTGAGTGTTTTTAGTATTGCTATGGTGTTACTATGTAGGTGGTTGCTGATGTAATTATGCTTTCAGTAAAATCACACCTCTCCTCTCCTCTCCAAGCCCAATGACATGTACTTTCAACATTTTATATAAATCAAAACTTACATGTTGCTGTCAAAATTGCATCACCGCTGTAGATGAATGAATAGATAACATTTTTGTTCCTGGTTTCAAAGAAAAGTGCTCTGCAGTGCATGTTGGGACAGGCTTTAATCCATATAATGTTGTCTTCTGCGTGGAAGAGCCTGTTTTTCTAAACTGTTGTCCCCAATGAATTTCAGTTTTCTTTTCCAATAATGAAGCATCAGATCAGAGCATCGTCACAAACACATTTCCAGGCAAATAGATACTTGTGTTTCAAGTAAAAAAATGGGTTCGAAGGTCAATCAGGGTTTCCACGCTTTTGACTGATTACCAGTCATTCATGAGTAGCAGAATTATATATATATATATATAGATTTAGTTTCGTTTTTGAATTTGGCCAGCGGTTATGAAAACCGCTTATGTCATTTATTTTAATGTGGTGCGCTGTCGCCCTTTCTACATAAAAATCAGTCAAAAAATAAAAATCAGTTAACGTGAATGTCATACAGTGTCTTACTCGAGACAAAAAAAAACTAGTTGAAAGCGTACCGAGCCGTGGAAGAGACACTGTTTCTCATGCGCTTTCTGTGAGCGCGATTCGAGATGGAGTGAACACGGACAAAGGCGTTTCATTCCTTCGTAACGCGTCAAACCAATCGCCCTAATGAAGAAAATGCCCCTGTATATATATATATATATAGTGCCCCTTCAGAACTGCCCTAATTCTTCATGCCATAGATTCAACATTCCTCAGAGATTTTGGTCCATATTGACGTGATAGCATCACTCAGTTGCTGCAGACTGGTCTTCCTTTACACCACATCCCAAAGGAACTCAATTGGATTGAGATCTGGAGACTGTGGAAGCCATTTGAGTATAGCAAACATTTTGTCATGGTCACGAAACAAGTTTGATTTGATTTGAGCTTCATGACATGCTGGAAGTAGCCATAACAAGATGGGAACACTGTGGTCATAAAGAGATGGAGATGGGCTGTGGCGTTTAAACAGTGTTCAAATGGTAATAAGGGGCTCAAAGAAAATATCCCCCATACCATTACTCCATCACCAGCAGCCAGAAACATTGATACAAGGCAGCATGGATCCATGCTTTCATGCTGTTCACACCAAAATCTGACTCTGCCATCTGAATGTCACAGCAGAAATTGAGACTCATCAGACCAGGCTTCCTTTTCCCAATCTTCTCGAATCGAACTGGAGCCTCAGTTTTCTGTTTTTAGTTGACAGAAGTGCCACCCAATGTGGCTTTCTGCTGCTGTAGCACATCTGCTTCAAGGTTCCACAGAGATGCTCTTCTTCATTGGTTGTAACAAGTAGTTATTTGAGTTACTGTTGTCTTGCTATCAGCTCAAACCAATTTGGCCATTCTCCTCAGACCTCTGACATCAATAGGTAATTTTTTTCTTCTGATGACCAGCCTACATCTTCTTTTAAAAGTGACCCATATCTGATATCTGCATTTATACTAATGCTACTTTCACATGATCGGAAATGTCCTATTTCTCACTTATAAAGTCAAGATAACAAGCTTGTCGCTTTTAAGTGCTTTATTGTCAGAAAGAATAAAATGTAGCATCCCATTTGTTGACAATCATATAAACATTCACCATGCTAGATAGTCAGCTTGCTGACGATTCTGGAATTTCGTCAAATACACGCTTATTTCACTGTTAATGAAACATACAATATGCTTCGAATGACTGTTCATATATAGCCTATATATACACTACTTAAGCGACAAGACAAAGTGATGTATTTGTTGTGGAACTAATATAGAATAGCACTGACAAAAGCAATGGTTGTCCCCTCCACCATGTTTAAAGTTTATGGCCCGCCCAACTTGGAAACTCAAATCAAAATGATCTCTAAGTTTCCCAGTAGTAAATACAACTTGAGAGGTGTTCACGTCTAATTTCAGATTAGGAAACTCGTATTTACAATAATTCCAATAGCATGTGAACGCAGCATTAATACTTGGAAAAACAACCTGACACCGATCTGTGAATATCGAAATCCATGTGCTTTTTTCCTGCTTGCACGGAAGAAAATAAAAATCAGTATTGGGTCACTTGAACCATGCAATGTACTGTAAATGCAGCCTTAAATCACATGTCTTCCCCATTCTGACACTCGGTTTGACTTTCAGCAGATTGCCTTGACCATGTCTACATGCCAAAATGCATTGAGTTGCTGCTATGTGATTGGCCTACCTGATGTCATAACGAAAACGTACCTGTGGGAACATTTTCGCAAGACGTAAAATACGTACCAATTAGTACATATCACTGCGGTTTCCAACATAAATTAACACTAGAGGTGGTAAAACATTGAGTACTTGTAATTGTTTTTGTACCCAGTTATAATTACAGCTCCATGTTTCGTTTTCTGGACATAACAAGCTTGCTTGGCAGCTCAGCCGCCACAGAATTCGACTTAGGATGCGGAATCCTTGGGTACGAATCCCATGAAAAATATGACTCATGATGAAAGAGCTGAAAGATGAGACATTGAAAAACAAGCTAAAACGCCATGCTTGCGATTGTGTTTTTACGTCACATTCACTTTTGTTCATACTATCGGGTAGGTTTAGGTGTAGTGCAGATGGTACATTATTTTAAAACGTCATGGAGCATTAGAGTTATAGCGCCACTCAATGGACATTTCAAGTCAGAACTGCGGTGACACGTACAAAACCAACGCCATATAAAACGTCCCATATGTACGTTCATCTGTTCTGGGGAAAAAAACAAACACTCTTTTAGCGCCACCCAGTGGACATTTCACATTGAATATGTCACGAACTGTACATGGAGGTATGTATTTCGCGTCTTGCAAAAAAGTTCCCACAGGTACGTTTTCATCATGAAATCAGGTTGCAGTTTGCTGATTAGATATTTGTGTTAACAAACACACCTGCAAAGATACATTTATGGCCTAGAAACTTCAATCGTTTTTTTCTGAGATTTCACGATTATATTAATTTCTATGATTAGGCCTGAAAATAACACTCAAATTACCTGATATCTCCTGATTTACCATGACTGTGAGGACCTAAAACACTTTATGCAAGCTTTGATTGTGCAAAACAATGCTTATTGATAATCTCCTTAATAAATGCATGTTTTCACTTTGCTGTGCATATGTTTTGACACATGCTGCATGTTGTAAGAGGCCATTAAGTACAATAGGCTAAGAGAGAAATGTGCTGTATACGCATATCCACCAACTGCTGTTCGGTTCCACTAAAGTGAATCTCTTGTGTCAGCATGAACAGTGAGAGCACTTTCAGTTTCATTTCCAGGGCACAAGCTACCTTCCAACTTTCACCATAACAACGCGTCACAAGGTTGACATGCTGGGGAACCTTCAGTGCCTGAGGGAAATTAAATTACGTCAACTGCAACAGAACATCTCATCCTTCTGATAAAATAATGCTTTACCGTTAAAGCTGGGTGTTGTTTTTTTTTTTCTCGTCATACTTCTCTGATTCTCGTATTCGTTACCTGTTGTACTCAGTGGTCTAATTGTCTTCATTTTTAATAATTATGTAATTACCATAACAACTAAATTTTAACTAAAACGATTAACAAAAACCATAAAAACTAGCATAAACAATAAACAAGCATAAAATGCACTAAAATATAGAAAATTGCAAATTGCAAAAATATAAATATACTTATACTTCATTGTTTGAAAAATAAATAGCCAATGAAAATACTAGAAATCATATTTTAAACTGTGGAAAAAACAGTTGCAACGGTACTCTAATGAGCCGCCCACAGTATCAGTTGAACGCCCCCGTGATTTCCACTGACAGGAACTTCCTCAAGGAATACCAGAATTTGGGCATCACCTACCTGACAGGTGTGGTCAGTGTTTCTGGCCTGTTTCATTTTGACCCAGCCTGACAAGTGTGGAATGCCAGGTGTCACTTCTCAAGGTATAAAAGGCAAAGCACAATGTCACATCAGCATCTCACAGCATCTCAGCTTCAGCTGCACTCACTGGAAAACAGTAGAACTACAACAGGTGAGCAAACTTTTCATTTGACATTAAGTGTTACGCATGATGTACATATACTGTATTTGACATAAATGTAATTCTCAATTTTCTTACTAATGAAGATTTATTACATGATTTCAGAAAATATGTTCTGGATTAAAATCACCATCGTTTGCATGTTCATATCCCTGCTGGAAGCCCATAAGGAGTGTGCAAGACACATAAAATGGGAGCATCTCATTCAGTCGTTAAATTCAATGGTAAATGTCCTTAAAACAACATAATTCTGATTTCTACTAAACGTGCGATTTTAAAATACACATATGCTTTGTGTTTTCAAAGGGCACTGCAATATCTCACGACTGTGCATTTGATTATGAAGAAGCCAGTTTGTGTGATCCACATCATCTGGCCAATATGGTTTGTACATCTGCCCTTATTCCGTATGTTGCTGATAAATAATGTTTTATAAAAGGTTTAACAAAACAAAACAAAAACTAAGATTAATGTTTTGCTCTTCACAGGTGGATCATAATGCAATTCTTCTGGTCGACATTATGAAGAAAACAGAAACAATGTACAGGGAGAATCCAAACCCACAGACGTTTATTGAGGCCCTACATCACACCCGTCACACCCTGAGCAACTGTGTAAGAATCACAAATGTGTTATTATAAAGTATAATACAGCCACACAGCTCATTATCAACATGATAATCATGTTGTCTGTGTTTTCTGTTTTTTTGGTAGATTCATCACTCTAACAATGCTGAAAATGAGCCTGTGACCACATGTTTCAACAAATTAGAAGCTTTTCTTAAGAAAAAGGTAAGATCCTGAAGTATTTCTCTGTCTGTCTGACTGTCTATTCATCCATATTAATGTCTATATATTTCTATTTTTTTCAGTCCCACTCGCAATGTGCATGGGAAATTATTAATTCAAAAGTGAGGGAGGTTCTTCAGAGGCTGGAGAAACGCTCCGTCAGACAGCGACGTTAGAGACTTTATCATGCATGTATTAATGCTTATATTTAATTGCAAAAAGGTGACATTTTATAAGCTTGATGGATATATGTATATATTTTAAGAAATGCACATTATTTACAAAATCATGATTTTTTTTAGTTTATTGCTGTGTGAGATAAGTAGTAGTACAGATTTAGTTTTTCTATTTTTCTAATAAAATTGTAATGAAATGCAAACACTGTAATACACCGAATGTGAGATTATTATTATTATTATTTATATGTTTTAGTGTTAAAAGGTGAGTCTTCTATGCTATTGTTAGTATATGATCTTCTGACACATCCATTTGTACTAATACTATCCAATGTTGCAATGTTACTACCTAATGTTAATGTTCTTGAACAAACATAATAAAGAAAACTAATAAAATCATCATTCTGTTATATATGGTGTTTGAAACTCTATTTAATATTGGTACAACATCTACATCAACAAATCTGATGGTACACTGGGCAACTTTTTGGACAATGCTGCCGTCAACAGGCAACCAGGTGAGACACAAGGCCCACAACCGATCTAAAATATCCAGATAGAAATGTGTTACCCATTCTCAATAGGAAAGTGCCCAAGCAACATTGTTTAATTGCCCAGCAGAATTGCTCACAAAGTTGCCCCGTGTATCATCAGCCTAAATCTCTTTAAAAATCTAAAGCACATTTTTCATTTGTTAATTTAGGGGTATCAGAATATGATTTCCATTCTGAGACGCAAAAGCGGTTTTCTGACATTTATTCTTTTCAAGAAATCATATTGCCTAAAAATTACACCATACAGGTCTGATTGTGAATGATGCTCCTACAATGGCATCTCCTTGCAGGTTTTTACACAAACCAACAGACGGCAGCATATACTCTAAACATAACGGTTGCAAAGCTACTTATATGATTAACAAAAAATTAGGAAAAGCTATATATCTTTTCCTCTTCCTCCTAAAGTTAAGGAGGTGAACTTCAAAATTTTAAATGAGATTTATCCTACCAATTAATTTTTAAGACTGAAAATTAATTTGGATGTGAATAATTGTGTTTTTTGTGAAACGAATATTGGAAATCCAGTGTTTCCCAACCGGGGTGCTGTCTGTCGAGAGCAGGGGTGCCGTGTAAAAAAAATCATTTTTTAATATTTTTAAATTGCTAAAATGTTCAAAAAAAGCATCTATTATATAATATCCATTTCTGATGTCGTCAATAATTAGAGATGCACCGAAATTCTGGCTGCCGAAAATTAGTTCACGGCTCAGGTTTCTCTTTCACGTGGTGTGACGCTCTGCGTATTATCCCGCTCTATGCGCTCCACTCGTATACCGTTCATGCGAATCGGAACAGTAAAGTCCACTCAAACATTGAGCCGACAAGAAACATCGATGTAGTAGTATTGTTTCTGTCTGCAATAGCCCTACTGTGTTGTAACATGGTGTGGTATATGGGCAACTCTGGTAACGCTGCCCTCTCATTCATTGATCTGCTAACCGCCATGTTATGCTCACGTGTTCTGATAATAATAGCTTTCTAGGACTAAACATTATTTGGATAATTGGTAAAAAAAAAA
>NW_015505277.1:2859602-2860529 GCF_001515645.1 Sinocyclocheilus grahami | reverse complement strand
TATTTGTTCTTATTTTATTACTGACTGCTTACTTGTCATTTTTTTATTAAATTCAAAGTTTGAAATCAAGCTATCTCGTGCTACTGCACCAAAATTACCCCACTGTAAAATTAAAAAAACACTGAGTGAGAAAATATTTGTGAGATAGTTATAATGGTAATTAAATAATGTTTACATATGAATAAAAGCCTACATTAAAATCTGTCATATAAATTGGTCTCTTCATTAGAAATCAGCCTACTGATTGCCACCATTGATGGACAATTTTTTTTAATAATATTAAAAATATCTGTATGACATTATATTCTGCAGTTCTTCCCTGTTGTACCGAATATCTATACTTTTCAAATGATCACATCGAAGTTAGAAATTCAAATATTGTGACAACATTTATTTTGTAGGGTGCCACAAGTTTGTTAAAATTTCCAAAGGGTGCCGCGACTAGAAAAAGGTTGGGAAACACTGATCTAGAGCATGTTTTCTTTTGTTGTGATTTGGTGCAACTTTTTTGGAGAGATGTACAGAACTGGCTACAGTCTAAAGAGGTTAAACTCCCACCCCTTACGACGAAGTTAATTAGGTTTGGTATTTGTCTGGAAAACAAAGAGTTGGATTTTGTTATTAATTTCTTGCTTTGTCTTGGAAAGTTTTTCATTCATAAATGTAGAAGGTTTAAATCTAAACGCAACTTTAACCAGTGGATGAATGAGGTTACAATTTTGTGCAAATCTTTAGAATTGGTTAAAAACAAGAAAGCCCTCAAATTGATTTCGTTTTTGAGGCATGTATAATCTAATGTAAAAAGCCCCTTTTGGTTTGTTTTATTTGTTCTATTTATTTCTTTTTCTTCTTTATTATTGGTTTATTGTGATCTTGTTTGTCACTGGTTATGCTTAACCTAAGGCTGTTCACGTGTTGTTAGATTAT
>NW_015505277.1:2834672-2859085 GCF_001515645.1 Sinocyclocheilus grahami | reverse complement strand
TATATATATAACACTACTTTAAAAACGTCAAAGTTAACTTTAAGTACTAATTTACTTGTAAGGTGAACGCAATTATAAGTATACAAATTTACAGATGACAGAAATAAACTTACTGTAAATTTAATTTCGAAGTGGCTCTTTGACAGCATCTCTCAGTTTCCATAAATATAGCCGGACCATATTTGTCAAATTACTGTCCCGCCTACATCACCTTCCTACGCGGAAACGCCGCCGACAGCGTTTACTATTGGTTAAAATTCCGACAGGAACGCGGGATCTGACCAGCCATTGGCTGAGAGAGCTGTCAGTCACAAATATCATTGCTGCAGGTTCAGGAGGGACAGCAAAGGACGTGCAAGAGGAGACCGCTGGAGAGGAGAGGGGAGGACAGAGTCCCCGAACCGGCACCGTTTCATACAGAGTTTTATTTATTCATTATTATATTTTAACCTACTGTAATGGCTCAGACAGACAACAAGAAGTTCTTTGAGAACCTGACGGGCGCTGGGAAAGCCATAGCAGTGCTCACGAGCGGAGGAGATGCGCAAGGTAACGTTACACTGTTACCATTCTGACAGCTCATGGTCATTCGGTTCACATGTCTTATACCTTTAAATCCTTATTATCAGTGTTATATTGGATCCCCGTGTTCAGAATGAGCTCTACATAGTTTCACTTTGACATGCGATGTGCATTCTGTTACATTGTATTACCAGCGTTACATTGTTGCAATACAGTTGCATTGTATAAATGCAAGGTTGTTAGAATCTCCTACTTGGGTTTGCTTCTCGTCAGGATGGATGCAATGGCACTTGAAGGTCCGAAGCGATGCAAATGTAACCATGAGATGATGACAAAGTCACCGATTTTGCAATGTGATATGTTTGAGCGATCCATGGTTGACGTTTAGGACCAGTGTTAACATGTTAGTGTCACGACTGCTTGCTGTTTAGACTGGTTAATATTGGTAGAAAGGCAGGTTGAGGTGATGGTGAGGAGGTTGAAGGATGAGGCAGCTCTCAGTAAATACATGTGAGCTCAGATGACAGAAGCTTTCATTTCTATCATAATGTTTCCAGATAGCCGACAGCTTTCCTTTATGTATCTGTCGCGTTGGTGTTTAGGTGAATGAATGTCATTTAATCAATACATGTCACTGCATTGCTTCACCAACAGCACACACGTAGCGTGTCTTCACTGCCTTAAAGATTATGAATCTTTCTTATGTTTGCTTAACATTAACCGTCATCTGTGTGTTACTTTACCTCATATCAGCGCTTTTCTGTCCGTCAGTCAACGAAACGATGATTTTCATCAACCAGGAAGTCGCTGCGCTTTTCACAGTGGCTTTCTCGTGTTCGTGTTTTGAAGCTCATGACTGGTTCTCCATTAAGTGATGTGTTTTGCAAAGAAGAGGTGAATTTAGGTGATTTTAAGTCTGAAGTATGCGTACGTGAGGAGCCGCTGCGCGAGTGCGACCAAGAGTTACAGCAAAACGAGTCATGTGACCAACGCGCACGGCTTTAAACCAATAGTCACGTTTTAAATAAAACACACCTTTTGTGAATCTAGTCAGGTAGATTTAGTCGTATTAAACAATATTGTCTTGAATACAATCAGATAGTTTAGATGTGCACAGACACACTTGTACCTTAATTTCAAAGACTAGTAGTTCCTTAAAGGGGTCATATGATGTTGCTAAAAAGAACATTGTTTTGTGTATTTGGTGTAATGAAATGTGTTTAGAAATCGCATCATATGACCCCTTTAAGGAAAATACTAATCTAGTTTATGAGACCATTCAGGCACCTCTTGTGAGAAAATAAGTGTGCTTGAATGTGGATTTGTAGTGTACTTCAAATCTTAAAAGTATATTTTAAGTTGCCTAACTGTTCTTGCATATAGGCTAATATTAATTACATAAAAAGCCACTTAAGTGTACTTAAATGTAGTTCACTTTCATGACTATACACTAAAAAATTGCTCGTCCAATCAAAGGTGTTGCTTTAAATAATTACCTTTAAAGTAAAGTATTAGGCTACTCTTTTGTATGCTACAGTGTACTACTTCACTGCAGCTCCTATGAGAAATGCAAATGTTCTTGTTTTGGACTGCAGTGAAGGTTACTGTGTGAAAAATTCACATTAAATTTCATAGTAGTTAATGAGTCACCAGATGGAATGTGTTATTTCTGTAATGACTCTGATCTGATGTAACTTACATGCAATATTAGTCATTCCAGTGGCTTAATGTATATCTGCACGTATCCTAAACACGGTACTTGTTATAGATGAAGTCACTCAATTAACACTTTAGATCTTTAAAGCAGCTGCAGGACATAAATAGCAGGGCTGCATAATTCTTTGTCTATTTAGATAAATCAATCGACAGTGGCAGACTCAAAAGCTTGAGCTCACGGTGACATTGCATTGTTTAGAGCCTGTAGGGCAGATCTCTCACCTTGACACATCTGACATCAGGCGTAACATTTCGCCTGGCGAACAGGTGGGGGGGGAAACGCCTAGGGCTTTTTTCTAAAAAAGCTAAGGAGCTAAAAAATACTAGGAGAAACCCAATCAATACTGCATCTACAGGCCCAGAGAGACTGTTGACTCGGGTGTTGATTTGCAACCATCTAGAAACCAACAGGCACTGTTGTTAGTCACATAAAGCTATATATGACCAGTGTTGGCAAGTAGTGTAACGATTTTCATTACTTTATTAGTATCGTAACTGATTTCTAGTGAATGTTTTCAACTGTTAATCATTTTCAAACATTTAGAGTACTGTCAGACTTCCAAAATCCTTCTTTACTTGAATTAGGATTATAATAATTTAATTTTAAAGCACAGCCACCACAAAATCAGACTTTAGCTCCTCTTTTGACTTTGAGATCGATCTGAGTTAAAAGTACAGATTTAAAATCATAACAAGAAACCATTTATTAGCTATGGCACTGTTTTTGAAATCAAATCTTTGCATAGCTACGACAGAAAGCACTGCCTTGGAAAAAAACAGTTAATCTTAAAAATAAAGCATATACATGAACCCAAATTGGAAATAAACCAGTTATTGAATAAGCATGTGTCCTAAACTCCTGAAACATTGCTGTCTCGTATTTTAGAGCAGTCAATGCAATTTGGGAAAGAAATCCATCATATCTGTATGTGTGTGAAAATATTCAGACGGAGCCCACTTTGTAATCATTAACATTTTCATAACTGTAATTTAATAAAAAAAAATGTTTTTTTGCTCAGTAACTGTAACAGATTACAGTTACATTTATTTTGGGTTACACTTTATTTTAAGGTGTCCTTGTTACAGTGTAATTATACATTTAATACGGAGTAATATTAATTAACTACATGTACTTACTCTATGGTTAGGGTTATAGTAAGTACATGTAACATGTGTAACAAGGTCACCTTAAAATAAAGTGTTACTTTTGTAAATAAATTACGTAATTCCGTTACATGATGTAACTAGTTACTCCCCCACACTGTATTTGATTTCAAAGGACTAGGAATATAGCTATGCACACGTTGTATAAACTACTTTTATGGTGCTTTTGTAGTTGAAATCAAATGGAAAAGAACCCTTTTTTGTATTCTGCAGAAGAAAAGTCAGTTTACAAAGTTTACAGTCGAGTAAATTAGGAATTACTTTTCATTTTTGTGTAACCCATCCCGTCAACACAGGTGAAATGTAATCATCTGCAATATTTTTCCTTAAGTCAAGTCAAGTCACCTTTATTTGTATAGCGCTTTTAACAATACAGATTGTGTCAAAGCAACTGTACAGCATTAATTAGGAAAACAGTGTGCCAATTATGCAAGTGACAATAGTAAACTTTTTTTTTTCAATAGTAAAAATTTTCAGTTAAAGGCAGTTCATCACTGAATTCAGTGGTGTCATCATCCAGCTTAGTTCAGTTTAAATAGTATCTGTGCAATCAAGTCGACGATATCGCTGGAAATTAAGTGTCCCCAACTAAGCAAGCCAGAGGCGACAGCGTCAAGGAACCAAAACTCCATCGATGACAGAATGGAGAAAAAACCTTGGGAGGAACCAAAATTGAGCTGAGCCTTAAATGAACTGAGCCGTTCTGCTGATTCAGATTTTTTCCCATTCCTTTCCTGTGTTGCCTAGTAACAGCAGTGCTGCTTTCAGTGAGCAAATATAGCAAATTGTATTAAACCAGATTTAACCAATTTTATAGGAGGAGGCTAGCAACAATTGCCCAAATATGGCAGGAAAGGCCCTCAGAGAGGCCTGCAAGTTTTTATAATATGCTGCACAGTTGCATTCCAGTGATCCTCAAATTACATGATCAAGTGCAAATACAAACAAACAGCCAGCTCTAACCTGTTTTCCCAGTATTTTTCTACAGATATCCTTCTAACGTGATCTGTCTGTTGTTCCTCTGCATGCAGGAATGAATGCTGCTGTTCGGGCTGTGGTCCGAATGGGAATATATGTTGGAGCCAAAGTGTACTTCGTTCATGAGGTCAGTGTCTAGTTCATTTCTGCATAATTCAGATGATTCTGTTCATCAGAATGATATGGCTTTACATGCTGTATACTAATGTGTAAACATTAATAAGACAAACTATGTCATTGCTGTATAACATATGGGTGCAATGACTCTCAATGTTGCTCTCTCAATGGCCAGTCATTTATTTCCAATATAGAAATGTTTCTACTTAAGAAGTATTATGAATACACACAGGCTTTTTTAGTGAAATAAGTCATGTATTGTAAATAATATTAATCCATTTCAGAGTTGTTGGCATAGCAGAAGTGTTCCCACAGTGGTTTGAATTAAAGCCCCATGTATCTGGCCTCAAATAAACATGTTTTTTTCTATTAGCATCATATAGCATCTTAGCCTTGCTTGAAGAGATGCCTGGCTGTGATAGGCCGAATATCTTCCCCCACTCTGCTTTTATGCTGCAGTGAAGAAACCCACACATCCATTTTCTCATGAGTCCACCCTCATTCTTAAAGGTGAACCGTGTCATTTGACTTGTTAAATCATTTGTTTGTCGCATTTGCAAAAGCAAGCATTTGCTAGTGGTGCAGAAATGACACGCTTCATCTTTTTGTAAACACAAAGCCATGTCTTTGCCCAGACAGAACACTGACTGCCAATCTCCGTAAGCTGGTTCATATGATTACTTGAATTCATTTTTGGTAACTAAGAGGTCATTAAGAGGTGCGATTTTAAATGCATGTTCATTAGGCTTGCCGCGATAGACGGTGCTGACGGTGATACCGTTGTTAAGCCGCAACACCGGTTACGTCACCTGCCCACCGCGGCACCGACCCCCACCGTCGTTTTGGTTTTTTATAGTAATAAAAATCATTTAGTTCAGTAAAAGAACAGACTTACAATTAAAAACTGAACGCGGCTGCTCAATGCAGCGTGCCGGACGACAGTCGCATCACAGATCAGATTTCATTTCTCCAGTGAGGAGAGTGAGTCTATCACGAGAGTGAGACAGACAAGACGATCGCGGATGATTTAGTTTCGAAACGAGATGCAAAAGCGCCTGTTTGGCAATATTTTGGATTTTGAAAAGCCTGTTGACTTTTGCCGTTTATCTAAGGAGATTTTGGAAGTTTTTTTAAACATTAGTTTCTTATTTAATTGGTTCCACATTGTTTGATGATTTTTACTTTTTAAACTTTGTGTCATTTATTTATTTATTTTATTTGACATCAAGGTGCTTTCTTACTCGTTTTGCTAATAAACATTATACGTTTCTTATATTTTTTGGTTATATATTATACATGTTTACTTAGCCTATTTCCAGTTTTGTATACATATTTAAACTTTATGCAAGTTGTTTGTTATTTTATATTAGGCATAGCCTGCCCTATAGCATGGGGTAATTGTATTTGTTCTGTTAATAAAAGGTCTATGTTTTATATATAGGCTAAAGTGAGTTTGACGTTGTATTTTGTTGTTGCATTCAAGCAATTGACGCCGACCTGCCGCTAATTCGAAAGTGAAAGTAAAATGCGCACGGCACTTTTAAGCTATTTAAAAGAGAAGGAAAGCAAGGAAAAGAGGGAAAATTCAAACTAACTAAAAACGAACAATTGCTTTACGCCGAATTGCCACGATTTGAAAGTGAAAGTAAAATGCATATGCCGCTTTTACAAGCTATT
Source organism: Sinocyclocheilus grahami (assembly GCF_001515645.1). Lineage (NCBI taxonomy): Eukaryota > Metazoa > Chordata > Actinopteri > Cypriniformes > Cyprinidae > Sinocyclocheilus > Sinocyclocheilus grahami. Next base: position 2,852,911 of record NW_015505277.1, on the reverse strand, counting down.
TAAAAGCGAAGGAAAGCGAGGAAAAGAGAGAACGCCCCCGCCCCCACGGTGATACCGGTATTACCGGTGTTGTCAAACGTCGATTAACCGGTGGGAAGATTTCCTCACCGTCACAACCCTAATGTTTGTGTGTTGTACAGGGATATCAGGGTATGGTGGATGGAGGCGACAACATCAAGGAGGCGACATGGGAGAGTGTGTCCAGCATGCTGCAAATGGTGAGTGTGATGAGAAGCAAATAGCCCCTCAAAGCACTCGAACATACCAATGCTGCTAGTGTCGCAAGATCAATAGCTTTTCCATCTCATACTTGCGGTGGTTACAATTTTGTATGCTTGTGTTTCAGGGAGGCACTGTTATCGGCAGCGCACGATGCAAAGATTTCCGCACGCACGAAGGTCGTCTGAAGGCGGCTCATAACCTGGTGCAGAGGGGCATCACTAACCTGTGTGTGATTGGTGGAGACGGCAGCTTGACCGGGGCCAATCTCTTCAGAGAGGAGTGGAGCGGGCTGCTGGCAGAGCTGGTCCAGCAAGGTATGAGCTGCAGATGACACAATAGAAATAAAATGTATTGAGGGTTATTTTATGCACAAATTTACATGCAAAGCAATTTAGCCGTTTAAAACATTTACTTGAATTGATCAGAATTTTGAAGGTATTGGTCATGAATTTTCTATGATTTCAATTAGGCTTAAATTAGCCAAAAATAAAGATCAAACACAGAAAAAAAAAGTTTGGCCAGGATCTGATCTAATAGGCTTTTTTGTTGCTGTTTTTAAATCGCAGGTCTGATCGATGAGGAGGCAGCTCAGAAATACTCTGCTCTTCACATTGTGGGCATGGTGGGCTCTATCGACAATGACTTCTGTGGCACCGACATGACAATAGGAACAGACTCAGCCCTCCACAGAATCATCGAGGTGGTGGATGCGATCATGACTACAGCTCAGAGGTACTTCAACAATCCATAACAAAGAATAATTTAAAGGTTACATGAATCTAAAATGACTTTATCTAAAAGCACCAGAAGTTTCTTGTGAAAAAGAAATTCCTATTTATTGGCTAATAATTCTACAGTCACCAGAGGACATTCGTGCTGGAGGTGATGGGCAGGCATTGTGGGTAAGATTCTTACACATTATCACCAACTATTTTGGCCTGGATTTGTTCAAAATATATGATTGGCATGGTGTTTGTGTGCTGCATACTGTTAAATAAGACACTGTACTCTATATATCTGTATGCGCTTGTGTATAAAGCTATCTGGCATTGGTGAGTGCCCTGGCATGTGGAGCCGACTGGGTGTTGATTCCTGAAATGCCCCCTGAGGATGGCTGGGAAGAGAAAATGTGTCAAAAACTCTCTGCGGTAAAACAAAAATACATCACTTCTCACTAAACTACATGCAGCACGCTTGATCAACTTCTCATGTTAGTCAGGTGGTCACACTTGTATTACATTCAGTTTATTCTCACAAGTTTTTCACCTGGAAAATTGTAAGCTTGTGGTTGTGCACAGTGTTAGGGAAGCAACTCCGACAAGCTGCACGCTATGATGTCAACTGGATTAACTACAGATAAGCTTCACTTTTTATGAAGTAGAAGAATCTATTCACTGAAATGTATACTGTAGCTTTCCATCACAACTTGTTAGAGACATTCTAGAAGTGTGTGATATTTATGATGGATTTATCAGTTGTAAAAATTTGTATGCGAAACAGCCGCACTACTAAAATACAAGTCAAGTTAGCAGCATCACTACTCTTCAACATTGGCTGTACTGTACATACACATTTACAGGTTACGTATTTACCCCATTTATCCACATCTGCATACAAAAAATCATTTTCCACTAGTCCCAGAATGTAGTGTTTATTGGTACATACTCTTCTGTAACATGCTTGTGTTTTTTGTGAAACAAATGTGTTCACTGCCCCAGACGCGATCCAGAGGTTCAAGGTTGAACATAATCATAGTCGCTGAAGGAGCCATTGACAGACATGGAAAAGCTATTACTTCTAGTATAGTCAAGGATGTGAGTACTGAATGTTTTCAAAGGGAGAGAGCAAAAATCTGGAATGGTCCATAACTGGAGTGGCCCACCGCCAATAAGACTCCAAAGAGACTCAAAGACTTGCTGCAAAAACATTCTACAGATTCTACTACATGCCATAAGATGTACAAGGGTTTTCACACTGACAGCAATTTGCATTGATAACTTGATAAGTCATTCTTTTTCAACGGGAATTGGATACAGCAGTTCAATAGCAACCAGTAGTACAGAGTCTTGCTGGCCTTGACCGTATGTACATTGACTTGGAAAATTTGAAAATAGTTATAGTGAATTGAAATTACAGTAACTGTATATACGAACTGCGATTTAGTAGACAGTGCAACAACTTGGCAACTTAACCAAAAGTAAAGCAACTTGGTGACTATAAACAACAGTACAGCTACTTGGGGACATGGAACAACACGTAGGAGCAACTTGTAGACACTGGCCAACAGTACAGCAATTTGGCAACCTTGAAAAACGGTATAGTAAGTTGTAAACCTTAACTGGCAGTATATGAAGAGCGACTTGGAGTATAATAGCAACTTGGCAACCTTGACCAAAAGTTGTAGTGACTTGGTTACTAACAATATTGTTTTTGAGTTGACCAACAATATAGTGACTTAAGACCTTAATCATCAGCAAAGCCACTTGAGGACATCAAACAACAATATAGTGACTTGTAGACACTGACCAACATTATAGCAACTTGGTGACATTGACCAACAGTATATGGACAGTGACCTGGAGATCACGACCAACAATACAACATCGTGGAACCCTTGACGAAAACTATTGTGACTTGGTGAACATGATCAACAGTACAGCAACTTGCTGACCACCTGTATACAGAGAGTGACTTGGAGATGTTGACCAACATTACAGCAACTTATAGGACCATGGTCAACAGTACAGTAATTTTTCAGACACATCTCTCAGACTTATAAATACCTTGATTATCAGTAGCCATTTGAGGACACTGAACAACAATATAGTGACTTGTTCAATTTACCAACAGTACAGCACTTTGGCAACACTGACCGAAGAGTTTATGGACAGCAACTTGGCGATCTCAACCAGTAGTACAGCAGCTTGGTGACCAACAGTATAGTTACTTTAAGACCTTGACCAGCAGCACATAAACTTGGCAAACAATTGAATTGCTGAGAATGCACCGTAACTCGGTCGTATGGTGTTGTGGTTAAATATCCGGATGGGTAACTTTGCTCACAAGTTGCTTCAGTAGGATTGGTGTTTCAGTACGGAGCCACTTCTGCAGCCTGAATTCCAGCTTTTTGAATCTCTCCCGCTGTTTTGTCTTCGGTTTGTGACGTGTCTCTTACCCTCTTAGAAACGGGCAGGAATGAAAAGGCTGAATATCATAATAGTAGCTGAAGGTGCGATTGATCGTAACAACAAGGCCATTACCTCAGACCATGTAAAGAATGTAAGTACATGAGGTGCATAGAGATCCAGCTCATGCATTGACCCCTGACCTCTGTGAGCTCTGTATGTCCGCCCTCTCTGGCTTTGTCCTGTGTGGTTTGCTTAAACACACACACAACTCTTTCTGGTAAGGCACTTGTGGTCACCTCTGAACATAACCAGCTACAGCTATCCTCTACTTACTGTATGTTTTGAATGCTACCTTAAGCAGGAGCATGCACATCTTCCAGTGCTTTACAGTTCAGTCTTATGTGTTCTTTCAGAATACTTTCTGTTACAAGAAAAATTAGGTAAGCATCACTATTAGCATTGCTCATACTTTAATTTTCAGAAACCCTAACTCTAAAATGTAAACTTAATTCCATATCTTGTCACTATTTTGTGGTACTGACATGAATGATACCTCAGACGGACACTTAGACAAATCAACTTATTAGAACATCATAGAGAAATAGGCTACATGTACTGTACATATGTGAGGCCCCAGCCTTATCCAGGCACAAAATATCATAGAAAAAAGTGTAAATTGTGGGGAAAATTTGCAAGTTAATACCAGCATCATGGTGGTATGTGTTACACAGGCAAGCACCACTTACATTAATGTAAAAATCTAGATTTAGTTATGGAAATGGAAACATTTATGATTATTTAGTGTGCGTGGGAGTACATTTCCTCAATCTGAAAAAGGTCTTGCAGGAGCTGAACCTATTACAATGTTTAGCACAGTCTCTGAATGCTAACTACTAAAAATTTAGTGAGTAGCATGGAACGCTGTTCTGATTTCACCAATTAATGCTCAATTTCTTATTCTCTGCATGTGCATTGCAGCTTTCTTTTGAATCTTTATGCTAAATGCATGCATTCTTATAAGATATTCCTCTTTTTTTTTTGCTTGTACAAAAGTTTATCATTAAATAACCTAATACTGTACAACATTTCAATTTAGTATTATATATGAAGGAATACTTCACCCAGAAATGAAAATTCTGGCATTATTTACTGTGACTGTTGTCATTACAAACTCGTATGACTTTCTTTTTTCGATGGGACACAAAAGGGTATATTTTGTAGAATTCTAACACTGTCCTCTTCAAATAGATTTAGTTATGGAAATGGAAACATTTATGATTATTTAGTGTGCGTGGGAGTACATTTCCTCAATCTGAAAAAGGTCTTGCAGGAGCTGAACCTATTACAATGTTTAGCACAGTCTCTGAATGCTAACTACTAAAAATTGACTAATTTAGTGAGTAGCATGGAACGCTGTTCTGATTTCACCAATTAATGCTCAATTTCTTATTCTCTGCATGTGCATTGCAGCTTTCTTTTGAATCTTTATGCTAAATGCATGCATTCTTATAAGATATTCCTCTTTTTTTTTTGCTTGTACAAAAGTTTATCATTAAATAACCTAATACTGTACAACATTTCAATTTAGTATTATATATGAAGGAATACTTCACCCAGAAATGAAAATTCTGGCATTATTTACTGTGACTGTTGTCATTACAAACTCGTATGACTTTCTTTTTTCGATGGGACACAAAAGGGTATATTTTGTAGAATTCTAACACTGTCCTCTTCAATACATTAAAAGTGACCATGGGGCTAACTCTAAGAAATAGGGAGAAAAAAAAAACATCTATAAAAGTATTGCAAAAGTGAACCATACAACTTGTGCAGTATAGCCCAAATGATACAATAGCTTTGTGTTAGAAACAGACCAAAATTTAAGCAGCGTGGACATATAAACAACTCTTTTTGTGTTCCAAGTCATAGGTTTCGAAAGGGAATGAGTAAATGACAACACAATTTTCAGTTTGGGGTTAACCTAATTATTAACATGTTGTTTACTGTATGGTTAATGAACAGTATGATTATGGTGATAATTCTTACTTACAATAAAAAAAAAAAAAAGGATATTATTTTTTATGACTTTTTATTATATATTGCATGATGGACAATATTTTTTATTTAATTTTTTTGACAAAATATGACCTAAAACCTCCAAATTCCCTTGATTCAACTCTAAATCTTCTTTATTACCCCTCCAGCTGGTGGTTCAGCGTCTGGGCTTCGACACACGCGTGACCATCCTGGGCCATGTTCAGAGAGGAGGGACACCCTCGGCATTTGACAGGATTCTGGTGAGAAACTCTTGGAGATAAAAACAGGAGGGTTGGGCAGCTTACATTAAGTACATAAACAGATTTGATGTCCGCACACTGCACGTGCTCTGCTGTTTCCACAATGATGAAGTACAAAATAAAGGCTCAAGTGCACTCTGGGGAAATGAAAAAAGGAAAAAAATATATATAATAATAATGCAGGAACAGAAGGACTTAAGCATTTTTCCTAAGTGGTCTTCTGGGGGAATTTTTATTATATGTTCAACATTATGTTTATGGACATCTTCTCTGGCATGCTGTCGATCACAAACAACACTAACAGTAGCTGGACCCTTGGATTCAACATGCATACATTGGTCATACAATCTGCTTAAACATAACACACAAGCAATACTTCAGATTAAATATATTTACTGAACACAACATGTAGGAGTTCTTAGTGCAGGGGGGGGAAAGTTAAGTATGTAATTCCAAAGAGGATTTAAAATGACATTTTCTGTTTACATGGAATAAAAACTAATTCTATACATGAAGTGACTAAGTGCACTACAGATTGCAGTGCTGTTTTGTGTTTGTTGTCAGGCCAGTCGTATGGGTGTGGAGGCGGTTCTGGCGCTGCTTGAGACCACTGCAAACACGGCAGCCTGCGTGGTGTCTCTGTGTGGGAACCAGTCTGTGCGGCTGCCCCTCATGGAGTGTGTGCAGATGGTAAGACTTGGACAGATGCCACGTCGGGTTTATTGCTGTGATAATCAAGATCCTCACTCATGCAGTTCAGCAGAGGAATGAGAACACAGCATTACTGCTGCACTCATGAATCATTCCGGCATTTGCATTCCTATGAATTTATTTAAGTTTAATATCTAATTACATTTAGTTAAATAAAAACAGTGTCTGTACAAAATGATTCAAATTACTTCATTACAGTAATAAAAATTAGATAATTTTTTTTTACACATTACCAAAAATGTGCTTGTTCATCCAAAAATTAACTTGGCAAAATATTTTTTTTTTTCAATGTTGAATTGGATTATGATCCCGATACTGTTTCTAATAAGTCAGTTCAACACCCACAAAATCATGTATCATAACATTTACAGTATAATGGAAGTGCTTTTGTCTGTCTTGTAGACTCAGGAGGTGCAGAAGGCCATGGATGAGAAAAGATTTGAAGAGGCCGTGAGGCTACGTGGCAGGTGTGTTTCGTATGTTTTGTTTGTAACATTTGCATTCCTATGAATTTATTTAAGTTTAATATCTAATTACATTTAGTTAAATAAAAACGGTGTCTGTACAAAATGATTCACATTACTTCATTACAGTAATAAAAATTAGATAATTTTTTTTTACACATTACCAAAAATGTGCTTGTTCATCCAAAAATTAACTTGGCAAAATATATATTTTTTTTCAATGTTGAATTGGATTATGATCCCGATACTGTTTCTAATAAGTCAGTTCAACACCCACAAAATCATGTATCATAACATTTACAGTATAATGGAAGTGCTTTTGTCTGTCTTGTAGACTCAGGAGGTGCAGAAGGCCATGGATGAGAAAAGATTTGAAGAGGCCGTGAGGCTACGTGGCAGGTGTGTTTCGTATGTTTTGTTTGTAACTTGTGGTGTGGCTAATTATTTTTTGTCGTTTGACTAGCTTTTTCCGATTGTGAGTAGCTTGTACACTACTGTTTTTTTATGTTTTTGAAAGAAGTCTCCTTTGCTCACCAAGGCTGAATTTGATTTAAAAAAATACAGTAAAAACAGTAATATTGCAGTAAAATTTAAAATAGCTGTTTTCTATTTGAATATATTTTAAAATGTAATTTATTCCTGTGATCAAAGCTGAATTTGCAGCATCATTACTCCAGTCTTCAGTGTCACATGATCCTCCAGAAATCATTCTAATATCCTGATTTGCTGCGCAAGAAAATTTCTTATTATATTTGTAACAATAGCTATGTTTCCATCCACCTATTTTAATGCGCATTTTGGAATATCGCATTTAAAAAAAATGCCCAGATGCACAGAAATTCTAATAATGCACATAAAAAACGTATGCGCACATTTGAGTAGAATAAACTTTTTATCTGATAAGAAAAAAATGCACATAAACTACGATGGAAACACATTTACAGAATCAATTCCTCCATGCGCATCGAAAAAGTCATGTGACTTTGCGCTATGAGACGGGATAACTTGATTAGCAGCGGGACAGATCTCATTCACAGCATCTGAAATGTTGTTTTGGTCATTCTGAAATGCCTGAGCAAAGTCTGTCGTCAAAGTACTTCTGTATAATTACTGTCTTACATGACTGCGTTCCCAAACTGCAGCATCCACCTCTAAAAGCAATGACCGCATTTATTGTGTTACGTCTGCTCTCGCTGAAGCGCAAGTCATTCATTACATATGAAAATTATTATATTCAGTGGCTTCTCCTACTTTTCTTAGTGACCAGGAAGTGACGATTTTGTTCTCTTTCACTCGTTGGATGGAAACGGTGCTTTATTCGCAAATGATTTATGCGATATTCCAGTTATGCGCATACGTTTAATTTGAATCTTTGCATGGAAGCATCACTAATGACTTTTTGTAGTCTTTACTGTCATTTTTGATCAATTTAATGTATTCTTATAAAAAAATTTAGCGTAGCGTTAGTTCTGGCAGGTCACGTTAGTCAAGCTCGCATCAGCTGACTCTCAGCTGATCCCCATCAACCTATGGGAATACGACACTTAAGTATTCATATATAAGGTCCCATAGTAGTATCAGCAGTTTTCACACTGCTCAATAGCTAATTACCCTCCTCCATCCCCAGCTCCTCCTCTTTCAGTCAGGATTCAGCCTTCTTATTCTCCTTTGAATCAGACTAATTCTAAAATGTGTACATAACATTATTGAACTTTAATGATATCTGCAATACATTTATGTTGGTTCTGTTCTGATCTCCCTGCTCTCATCCATGCTAGGCTGCATGGATGCGCAGGGAGTTCTTGCCCAGAACAGAACCATACTGCCAATCCAAACTGTATGCTAATTGTCAATCATCTTTGATGATAGTGGTCCTGACAGAAATAATCTTATGAACGCAAACTTTTAGACGCTAATTTAGTTAGCTATTTAGTTTGAGCATAACTACAAATATAACACTTCTGTCTCATTAAATATAAGAATAACACTTATATGATTGTGTGTACATGCAGGAGCTTTGAGAACAATCTGAAGACTTACAAACTGCTGGCTCACCGCAAACCAGAGTCCGAGCTTCCACACGTGAGTGTCAGATCCTGAGAGGGATGCTGTGTTTGTTTTACCCTGGTGATCTTTCACTAAACACCTCAATTGACTGACATCAACTGTTGGACCAGACTTAGCTATTCACAAGCCCTTACTGCATGCTGCAAGACAGAATTCCACCGCTAGCAGATGCTTCCAGAGGAAACCAAGATTAATTAGTCCTGCCATACATCCTGTGGGAATATTTCTGCTTGTGGATAGTTAGTTTTAGCTCTATTCTCTAGCTATTATTATTATCATCTAAATGTCAAAGAATCCTTAAAGGGCCTTTAGTTGTGTTAGCTTGCTTTAAAGCTTCATAACTAACACCAGGAAGCAACACTATAAGTTTCTAGTAAACAATTATCCACCAACAGGCTGTTTTTACTATTGAACATTTAATGCATATGTATGCAAATGACCTCTTTTATGATTGGTTACCCTCCACACCACTTCACATCAGTTGCTAAATAACAGACATTGACGTGTGAACACAGGCCATGTGGTAAAAAATGTATGTTTGCGATGTCAATACAATAGTGTTTTTGTGGTGAATACAAACAGCTTCTGCAGCTTAGATTCTCTCAGTCATCTATGTAGAATATAGAATAATTAAATTAGATAATTATAAATGATTAAACTGCATTCCTGAAGCTTCAATAACTAATTGTTTTTCAGGGTTTACACTTTTTATTACCATGAATTATTTTTATGAATTTACATGACTAATCATTCATGATTATGTTTTGCACATAGCAGTTTCCCAGCGATTTCTACCCTATAATATATTTTAGAGCTTGACAAAATTGGAAAAAAAATATTTGTATTGAGCGTTTTTATTATTATTTATTATTTTTTTATAATTATTTCTTAAAACTTTTTAAGATTTTCTTATTTCCATGACTTTATCAGTTCTATAACTCACAGTTTCCAATGAATTTACATGACTAGTCATTCATGATCATGCAAATAGAAATCTCTCCCTATTAAATATTTTATTTTATTTTACTTTATTTTACAGGTTTATAAAATTCTCCTATATCCAGTGTTTCCAAGACCATGAGAACCCTGATTCTCAAATAATTACAGCTAACATATTATTATTATTAGCTATTTAAGCTTATTTTAAAGTAGATTTGTCCTATTTTAAATAATTCTAAGCTATCTTTGGGCCCCCTTTGGGCAGCTTGCTGAGGCCCCCAATGAGTCCCGGCCCCCAAGTTTGCGAACCACTGATGCATAGTATGCTGCTTTTCTAAAAGCCTTGTTTAGACCAGAAAACAAGAGTCTTGAATGGCACACCTGCTGCATCACAGTCACCAAAGTCAAACAGCCGCTTGTCCAGAAGTGTTTAGTCAATAATCATTCTATGATGCTCTGGGCTGTGTGTCGAGTAAACGAAAGACCACATTACCCTGCACCGATGGGAATGGAAAACAGATTGATGAACCAGCCACAGCTGGTTGGAAACATTGTTCAACTCTTAATAGGCATTGAGTGGTCAACACAAAAACATGATGATGATCAAGAAATACCAGGCCTCAAATATATAGACATACCAACTGGTTATATAAATGAATATGGCCATTTTTTATTTGCTTTGTCAGGCTGCATATATCCAGCAAGATTTACAGTAATCCACGAGGACACTTGCTTTTTTTATTTTTTATTATAGACAACCAAACATAAGTCAGTAATATAGCTGAAGGCTCATGCTAGCCAACGCTCTGCTGTATTAGGAGAAGTGGATTTAATGTAAATTATTGACATGTTATGTCTTCATCCCTCATTCAGAGCAATTTTAACGTGGCTGTGTTGAACGTGGGCGCCCCCGCCGCCGGCATGAACGCAGCCGTGCGCTCTGCTGTCAGAGTGGGCATCTCCGAGGGACACAAAATGTTCGCTGTCAGCGACGGATTTGAAGGATTCCGTAAGGGACAGGTAAATATTTATTTCTACATTCCTATATTAATAACCGTCCAGCAGGTTTTAAACTCAGTGGCTTATATGGGAGACATTCAAGAACTGCAAATGTGCTTCACATATGAGCGAAATTGTGCCATGCTTGGACGGCAAATAAAAAAAATGTGCATTTACCCCAAATTTACATTAAGTTCAAGGCATTGTTTTTACAGGCCACATATACAAACGTTATTTTGTGTGGCATTACTAGCAGCAGCATCTAGGTTACAGCAGTTACATACTGAATTTTTTAAATGCACGCTCACATCCAGTTGTGCTAATTGTATTGCTTTAGTAATTGCATTAAGAGCAGGAAGTACTCAGCAAATTAACACGTTTAGCTCAAGTAGGTGTTGAAAATGGCACAGGCTGTGGCATCGCCTCTATCCCTGCTCTGCTGCTCTGACGCAGAACATGACAGGATTAACAAACTAATTTGCCACTGCAGTACCACTCGGGGCTGATAGGGGCGATGTGAAAAATCTATTAGCCGTATGCTAAGAGCTTTCCGAGGAATCAAGATAAACACTGAGCAATTAATTACATTACATGGGCTTGGCCCTTAGATTAAGACATGATCCACTAATTATCTTGTTGAACAAACTCAGGGAGGATTACAAGCTCGGTTAGAGAAAGCAATGCCCCATCAAATCCATATGTGTTTTTATCAATAGCTTCAAAATATATATATTTTTAAAATAATGTTTTTGAATTCTTACTTTCTCTCTGGCTCTGATGCATTGATAGACTTATTGAGTTATTTTTGGCTAAAAGAGTCTCATTATAGCGGAGTTCTCCATTATGATCTCTTTAGCCAGTCTAATCCAATAAGCCAATGAATTTAGAAAGCACATGAGTGGTAATCACATTTAAACCATGTGGATTTCTATTTGAAAAACTACATTAAAAAACAATTACTGTAAGTCATTATATAGGGTACTTTTGACAAAGACAGCAAAATAACATTACCTTTAAAGAATAAGTATTTTTAAGTATAGACCCTTGTGACAAAATACACTTGAGCATAAATTTAAAAAGAGTACAATAATTCAAAAGAATATGCTTAATTTAAAAGTGAAAACTGAATGTAAGGCTTTAGGTTTAATTGCAGGTTAATTGCAATTAAATGAAAATGTAGTTTAAACTATATTACGCTGCGTGAACTGTTCTTCATAAATCGCTACACTATTGGCAAAAGACTATGGATCTTTCTTTGGCTGCAAAATTTCACCAAAAGTTCACTAATGTGACCGAATCTTTTTCCCAGCAGGCACGCAACGTCATAAGACATTGATATTTGGTAAAATTTCGGTTGCGATGGCAGGTGACCAAAATTCAATGCCAATTCAACATCTAATGTCAATGCTAATTTGATGTCCAATGGCGACGTCAGCTTCCGTTGATATTTTTTGCCGTTGATTATTTTTTCAAATTGCCGTCAAATACTGACGTCAACCCGATTTTCGTTCTCAACCAAAGTGTAACGTCTGTCCAATGTCAACCTGACGTTATAGATAGGCATCCAAGTCACCATAATATAATGCCTAATGAGCTAAACAAATTCAAATGAGCTTTAAGCAAAACAAAACAAAACAAATTGCAACTGCAATGCTCATTCATCATAGTCAAAAGTAAAAAAAAAAATGTATGAACAAAGGATACACATATTGTATGTTGCCTTCAACAACCAACAACATTTTAGGCATTTTAGTAGACAGGTTTAAGATGCATTTTATTAAGATATGTCCGGGCCAAATTCAGCTTCATTTTCTTTAAGCAAAATATTATTCCTTATTGATTTGCTGGTGAAATATGACCTGGACATGTTCTTGGTAGTTTTGTGAGATTTAGCCTGATATTTCTACATTAAGCGTTAATGTTTCGGCTGGTAAATGCAAAGGTGAGCCGTTGGCTGACAGGTAAGTGGAGATGACATAATGGCGGCATGTTTTGAGCTGTGCTTTTTGTTGTGGCTGTCATGTGACTGAGCCTGTGCTGTGCTGTGATCACTCTGCATTAACACGTCATAACAGATCGCTGACCCCGGCTAACGCTGGAGAACTGGAGTCTGTCTGCATAGTTTCTTTACATCCATGGTTTAAACCAACACAAGCCTTACTAAAGCACAGGCTACTGCCAGTTTTTCATATATACAGTATATAACATAGTTCACCTAAAACCCTCATGTCCTTACAAATTCAACGTTTTGTTGAACTCAGATACAGCGTAATAAAGATATATTAGATGTTTAAAAAATATGAATGGAGACTAGGGATATCAAGCTTGAAAAATACTCCGTAACATAACACCAAAACTGAAATCTTCCCTTCCTTCCCTCCCAAATATCATTCTCTTATAAACAGGGGTGCACATACGTTTTTCAGCCTGGTTCTCATATGAGAACCTGGAGATTTGGTTTGGTCCTCACACGAGACATGGTGTGACCCATCAAATATAACTATAAAAAATAAATTAATAATAGTGATAATATTTTTGCACTTTATTTAGATTTTTTTTAAATAAAATAATAAACGAAATAATAAAGTGATAATACTATTTTATTTAAAAATAAAAATGGAGTATTAAATACAAATACAATTATTTTATAGTAAATTTAAAAATAAAATGCTAATATTTGTATTATTATTATTTTAATTTAAATTCTTTTAATTTAAAATTTTCAAACTGCCGATTGTAGACAGTTTTCCCGCGGAATTTGGCTACTTTAACACTGTTGCCGCGGTGGGTTTTTCCATGTCCGCGGGTTGAAGCGACCCCAATAACGTGATATTTAGCCCCTGGAATGCGAATTTTACTGGAGGATCCCTGCCGAAAAATGTGTATTTTACCCCCCGGAATTCGATTTTTACCGGGGAACCCCCCTGGAAATGCGATTGGGCTAGTTTTGGACTAGTTTTGAGTAGCAATTGGGTGGGTTTTGTTGCGAAAACCTGGCAACCCTGATTGTAGAGCGACGGTGAATGAAATCTCACAGTTTTGCATTGTGCTAACCGTTAGCGGGTAGCTTAGATTTATGCTTTCAGTTTGAATAGAAATATTATACAGTACAGTTTGTCGATCTAAAATGGTAATCTTGCATTAACAGCTGTCAACCATGTCGGTACGCAAACGCGCGGTCTGAACTCATTTACACAGCGCATTTCTTATTTTGGTCGCGCATGCGCACCTGCGGACCACTTACAGTATGTGCACCCCTGCTTATAAACATTTATGCATAAAGCGGCAGTAGCCAGGTTTCCATTCAAGGTTTTTTGGAAATGCCATTTATCAATACAATTTCTCAAATGTTGACCCATTTAACTTTTGTGCATAAATTCTATGTCAGTACTTAAAATGTTGCAAAAACTAGTTTGGAAACACATTTTGTTGAGAAAAATACCATTAACATAAATAAGTGTAATGCTGCTCCCATTAAAGCACTGTTTTTCTGCAGTGTTTAAATGTGTGTGAAATCTATTCTATTAATATTATTAAATTGTATATAAAATTATATTATATTATTACTATTTGTAAGAATGTTACCTCTCAAAATTCATGTATTTCTTTTTTTTTTTTTTTTTTTTTTTTTTTTTTTTTTTTTTTTTTTTCTTCCCTTAATTTGGGGTTTTTTTTTTTTTTTTTCTATTTTTTTTATTATTATTGATTGCATGCCTTAATTTGAGGTTCATTTTTTATTTTTTTTTTATATTTCCTTATTTAAAAATGTACAAGTATTGTGAAATTAGTAAGCAGTAAAATGCCAATTGCTCTCATTGCTCTCTTCATTTTGCAAAGATTTGGGATGTAAAAGATAAAATAATTTGTGATACACTTGTAATTATGTAAACAGCTAAAGGGAAGACTTTTGCGATAAAACTAATGCAACAATTATTATTATTTATTTTATTTAAGGGATAACATCACACACGCTATTTTACTGGAAAAAGGCCAATTGGATGGAAACAGGAAAAAAATAAATTTGTCGAAAATAGAATAGCACAAATAGTAGATGGGAATGTAGCTATAGACGTCATACCATGTTTGAAGATTTTCAGCAAAAAAACCTCACTTAAAGCTACTGTGTGAGTTCAGAAGGTTTCAAATATAGTGCGTTATTAATATATAATTCTGGAAAAGATTTATTTTTCATGGAAAAAAACAACAGTGGTAATGACATGAGGGTAAATACTGACAGAATTTGGATTAACTGACACATTTAAATACAAATCGCAATCTCAATTTAGGAAGCAAATAGTATGCAAAACCAGTCGGAATTCAGAATGCTTATGTTCCAATGGCATCATCACTGTCGGTTACAGTACACTACTACAATACACAGTGTTAATGTGTGGACTGAGTCATCTTGCTGCCTCTGTGTCTGTTACAAGTGTGCAGAATCTCTGCCGTTTCGCTTCAGTGTTTTGCCACGTGACAACCCTGTATGCGCGTGACTGCGAAAGTCAATCCGACCCCATCCGTACCCCCTTCCTCTCCCCCCCGACTCGCAATCAGAAGCCATGCTGGCCATCACACGGTGGGTGTCCCATCAGCAGGGTCCGCTCCTGCACCAGTACTCCCCCTGCTGGTCTAATGTGTGCATTGTGCTGTCCCCTGTGGTCCCCTGCTGTGTTGTGCTGACCTGCCAAAGGCCTTAGAGTGTCTGCTGCAGCTGTGTGAGGCTCGGTCCAGCTATGAGGAGTTTTGCATCCCGCTCTGTATGCTGCCTGCAACCATTAGTAACAATGTGCCGGGCACTAACCTTAGTATCGGGGCAGATACGGCCCTCAATGCCATTGTGGAGGTAAGACGATAAACCTCCTTTCTGTCTGCAAAGGAGTCATTCTTAGGAAACAGCATTATTTCTACCCAGACACATTACTTGAAATTCTATAATTGTAATTTGAATTTGTGCCGAGCCTGTTACATTCACATTTTGGCTCTGAATGTTACGGGGTTGAAATGGCAAAATGTTTAATAAAAGTGTTAGCTTGCAGATAGCACATTATGTATAGTCAGTATCCTGTGCTTTAATACATACTTTGGGGCTGTCAGACAGACGGAAGTTCAACTCTGTTATGGGGAAAGATATTAATATTAAGCATAAAGAACTAGAATACTGACTGTAAATGTGATATTTGCGAACATCATCATTGGACATTTTGCAATTTCAGCTTGTCAAATTGTGAATCTAATAGGCTTGGCACATTCTTTTAAAATCATATTAATCGAATATATTAAATTATATTCCAATTATATTTATATAAAAAAAATAAAAGCTATAAAACATTTACAAGGTAAAATAAGGATTATATAATTGCATAATCTTTAGTGGTATTTCAATGTTCTTTTGGTCAGTCTTAAGAGTTCAACTCTGTTATGGACAAGAATACTAATATTAAGCACATAAAATAATGGGGTATTTGCAAGCTAACATTTTTATTAAAACTTTTGCCATTTTAACCCCGTAATATTGTGTGGCTTGCCACATAACCTGTTTTTTTTTTTCAAATTATAATTATGCACAAATTATTATTATACACATAATGTAAAATAAAGAATATGTAATCTTATCATTTTTATAATTATTTCAATGTTCTTTTGGCCTTGTCAAGCTCCATATTTCAACTCTGTTATGGGGAAAATATTAATATTAATAACACATTGAAATATAGATAAACCTATCTCTGTTTGAACCACCTAGTTACTTAAAATTCTAATGTTATTCACTTAAATGTGATGCCAAACCAATTTTTAAAGGGAAATTATCACAGCAAAAGGTCGTTGTAAAAAAAACAAAAAACATTATTTTGTTTTTGCATTGTAATGCAAGTTACATTTAGGTATAATTCCCATTTTTATGAACAAATAAAACAATAAATATATAATACAAAATGATATATCTTAAATAATAATCTTAACAATATAAAATATTATACCTAAATAATATTTGTCTGTAAATCACTTATTCTATATCTATATATTTATAACATTTTAATTTTAATGGCGAATATAGGACATGCAATTCATGGTTGATATTCTAATTAAAAACAAACAGTAAAAATATTTTTTTTATTACACAATATATTTTACATCATAAAAAGACTAAAATATATCAAATCTTGTGACTGATTTAATTATAGCAGTAGTACATGAGAACACACACATAGCACATGTCACAGTTTCCTGGGAATGACTCAAAGATACTTAGTAATAAAAACAGACTTCATCTATCAGCTCTACTCCGAGGAGGGCAAGGGAGTGTTTGACTGCAGGAAGAATGTTCTGGGTCACATGCAGCAGGTACTGCACATAAATCGTACATCACAGAACACTCTGGCCGACAGGCACTATTAACTCCACTTTAATGATTCAGTATTCTGTAGCAGACAAACCATTTTATTGTGCCTGCTAATTCAAGTGAACAAGTGAGAGTATTATGATTTCTTAATACAAAGACAGCTGTAATCTGGAAACAGGAGCACTTTAGATGGTGCTTGTATTGTTTGTGCTGGTTTCTGTGTGCATGGAATACCTGGCCTACTGAAATGTTTCTATATATATATATATATATATATTAATATTATTTGGGTAGGGCTGTTGCGATAACCGCAAACCGCAGAGGAATGCAAGAACCACAGCGATTTTTGCGTGTTTTCTTTTTTCATAGGGTTATGCCGTTATCGTTTTACACTTCGTGCATGTGTACTGAATATTAAATAAGTTAGTAATGATAACATGATGTGCACCATGCTGATTTGTACTGAGGCTCAGTAGATTTGCACTTAACAAGCCTAAACAGACAACGAATGAGAGAGAGATGAGCATGTGTGATTACTTGCGAGCAGAGGCGGACAGTAACTAAGTACATTTACTTGAGTATTGTACTTAAGTACACTTTTTGAGTATCTGTACTTTACTTGAGTATTATTTTTTCTGGGAGCTTATGACTTTAACTTCACTACATTTGAAAGACAAATATTGTACTTTTCACTCCACTACATTTCTATCAAGATCCTCGAAGTAGAAAGTCGTTACTATGTAGCAGCTTTGAAAGTCAGTGGGTGATTTTTTTCTTCTCTAAAACGTAACTTTCTTTCTTTTTCAGACAGTTTATCAGTAATCACTCTTGTAGGGCTACATGAAGTGATTTCCCAGCAATTTTTGAACACTGAGTTGCAAACTGGGCCGTTTCTAGCCAATTATACTTTATATTAAAGTATGTATATATATATATATATATATATATATATAATTATTTTCAGACACCATAATTTACACATAAATCACACATAAATTAATTTAATTACATTTTGATTTGTATACTATATACTATACTACTACATATTGTTTAGATATTATCAATGGCTACT
>NW_015505277.1:2833679-2834252 GCF_001515645.1 Sinocyclocheilus grahami | reverse complement strand
CCACAAATATTTGGACAAATGTGCCACAAAAGTGCCACAAATACTGCCTAAACAAAATACTGATTTTGTGCATTTTATTTATTGTACCAATATTTTAAATTGGCCTTTGAACGTAGCTTTATTGGATGGCAAAAAAAAGTGTTACCTTGCCAAAGCACTGACAGAGCCCACTGATCTAACGGCGTTGTTGAGCACTCCAAATGCAAACTTTGCATGCAACAATCAGGCAGCAATTGACAGCGCTCTGTGCGATTACTTGCGTCTGTCCTCCAGGCCGAGTCATATATATTTGTGAAAATATGTTGTCATGTCCAAGGAAAGCGAAATCTCTGTCTTAGCACCGACGCATAGCTGGTCAGCTGAGCCTTCTAAAGTGGCGCTCAAAGTTAAAATGATTTCAACAGCGCGTTTCATTATGTCTCTCTTTGAATGAAAGAATCAGCGTTTTTGAACGTGTAGTTGAATGAACTATTTAAAGACTCACTCAAAGACAGTCCCTTTCCACCACCTTGTGGCGCAACACTGTAGCTGCACTGACTGACAGCCCGTCTAGAACGCGCGCAGGTGGAAATA
>NW_015505277.1:2829228-2833111 GCF_001515645.1 Sinocyclocheilus grahami | reverse complement strand
GTCACAGTTTCCTGGGAATGACTCAAAGATACTTAGTAATAAAAATATGTAGACAGTTTTGAAAGCAATGTATTTTGGAATAGCATATGCAGTCTTATATACAGTTTGGTATGAGGAGCATTATTGTGTATCATAAATAGTTTTGTGTCTGTAAGGTGCTCCTAAAAGCCCATATTCAGTGCAGTTTATCTTCCCGAAGCTCTCTGTGAACGTGATTTACCGTCATGAAAAGTAAATATTCCATGTCTCCAAACTGATTTATGCTTATAATAGTTAGTAAGAAAAGACATTTTCTTACTTCCAGTTATTAAACAATAACCATTAGTGCCATCTGTTGGTTAAATGAAGAAACTCTTTTTCTTTTCTCTTTTCTTCAGTCTAACGTAGAGCACTTGACAGAGAAAATGAAGACCAGCATTCAGAGAGGACTAGTCCTGAGGTATCTATCTATCTGTCTATCTGTCTGTCTGAGAAGACAGAATCTGAGTCTGTGGTTTGTTCCCTCATGTTTGTTCTC
Source organism: Sinocyclocheilus grahami (assembly GCF_001515645.1). Classification (NCBI taxonomy): domain Eukaryota; kingdom Metazoa; phylum Chordata; class Actinopteri; order Cypriniformes; family Cyprinidae; genus Sinocyclocheilus; species Sinocyclocheilus grahami. The sequence continues at coordinate 2,832,594 of NW_015505277.1, read as the reverse complement.
CTCTCGGCTCAGATGAGAGTATTTTGGGTCAGTGTGTGTTTGAGATGCGCTCTGTCACTCACTCAGCCGGTTTGTCTGCGCTTGTGTTCATGCAGGAATGAGAACAGTAATGAAAACTACACCACAGACTTCATCTATCAGCTCTACTTAATATATATATATATATATATATATATATATATATATATATATATATATATATATATATATATATATACAGTATATGGCGATGATACCGCATACCGCGCTATTGAGCCACTCAAAATTACCGCAAGGAAAATTCCTTCACCGCGACAGCCCTATATTTGGGATATATTATTATAAGCATTTAGGGTTCATTTGATTGTATTATGTATAATACTATGCTGACTTTTAGGTAGAAGTTACAAATAGAGATGAACCGATTGCAATTTTCTTGTCCGATTCAGATTTTCTTTTTTCTGTGTGTCACCTGCCGATACCAATTTTTGCCGATTCCGATTTTCTTCCTAAGAACTATAATTGACAGCATATACAAACAAAAACAAAAATCTGACAGCATATACAAACACCGATGTAAGAATCACATCAGATTCTTACATTGTTTCAATTAATTCAGTTAGAATAATAATAGAAATCAGTATCAACAAACTCCATCTTTCCACTGCAGGAAACACAGAAGCTGCACCTTTTTCAAAATGCAATGATACTTTTAAATATGAAACCAAACCAACAGCTAGGGGTGTGCGAATATTTTCTGGGATTTTATCGATAACAATAATTAGATGATATTTTGCTGAGTGTGTAGTTGTGCTGATATCTTAAGGACTTACCATGGACGGATTCCTAAAGTTTTTGATATTCTTCATATTCTGTGTGGTGGTCAGTTCTCAGCAGTGATAGAAATTAATCTTTTCCAATAAGTTTAACTTGAATGTTACCTTTTATGAGCAGTTTTACCTTTATAAAGACATTTTTTCTAAAGGTGTGTATCATCTTTTGAGTCAAATTCTTACATTTAAGCAGTCAATTAGAATGATAAGACATTTGGGCTGTTACCAGGCAAATTAAATCAGTATCAACAAAATTCATCTTTGCAGTGCAGAGGAAACACAGAAGCTGCATCTAAATTGGTATTTAGATGCATTTACACACTGTTTCATGCAGCTCGGGGGGACATGGGATGCTTTAACCTGCAGTTACAAATGCATAAATAATGTTTTGTTATTTTAGACATGAAATGTTGAATACTGTTATTTGAAATTATTTATATATATATATATACTTTAAATGTGAAATTAAAAACGCCAGTAGGTGGCAGCAAGTCACCATTAATACGTGAGTCATTGCAATTGAACCGAAGCCCTTAAACGGTTGATTCATTAGGAACAAAACACCATCATGTTGCTCAAATAGAGCAAAAACAGGCAATATGGTGTCTAAAACATAAGTCTCTTAATATTAAATTCTTGTTTATTGAACTGTTGTATTAAATCAATATCACATTTGTAATCATGCTGATTTTTTGGAGAAAACAAAAAGCACTGATATTGTTTAACTATATGAATATATGCATATATGCATTCTCTGCCCCCATATCTTGAATTTTGTGATCATTATTTAAGCATTTTTAAAAACTGAATAATTTCAGTGAAAGAACGCACACTAAATCACACACGCACTAGTCTAACCTACTAAACTTTATTACGTAACGTATGTGTGCACTCTGTAGGTTTGGTTTTTGCAATATACTAGATAACGTCAAATTGCACATCGTTAAAACAACAATTACGATATTATCGCTGACGATATATATCGCACACACCCCTACCACCAGCAGGTGGCGGCAAATGACTGTTTTAATGAGTGAGTCATTTAGTCATTCATTCAACCGATTCGTTCAAACGGCTGATTCATTCAGAAACAAGGCAAGTGACTGTCTTTGTGAATGGGCCACTGAATCATTGACTCACTCGATTCATTCAAAAACGTAGATTCATTCAGTAACGAAACACCGCTGTGTGTTGCTGGGAGACACAACAGTTCTGCTGTGGCTTTGATTGAAACTATCTTTGTCAGCAAAATTGAGCAAAAGCAGTCTAAAATGTAAGCCCTTAATTTTAACTTCTTGTTTATTTAACCACTATTGTATAAAATCAGTGTCACATTGCAATCGTGTTGATATTCAGGGAAACATCTTGGTCGTGTAATCGTTATTTTTGTTATTGACATTTTAATCAGGCTTCTTGTCCGGTTGGGCAAGTAAAATTCTTCTCACTTGCCCCTGTGGTGTTTCCCCCACGATTTACTTTGGCCCTACACGTATTACGAATTGCGAACTTTTGGCGCTTTTCGACTAAGTGGTACGGCTCGGCTCGGTTTGTGTTTCCACTGCAGTTCAGTACCGTGTTAGAGTGGGCGGGATTAATCACAGTCGTTATAGTTCTGCCACCTCTACTGCCGTGACTCCTGAAAAACGTTTTCATTCTGCGTCGCCCCATCAAGCTCTCGCTGGATCCGCTCCTCAGCTATCAACGAGAGGAATGTGTGTACTTCCTCAACAGACCCTGAAACCATTTTTTGGTTGTTAAAAAAAGGTGCGCTCGTTCAAAACAGTTGCGTTCGATCTTTCGCTGGCTGCGCTGATTTAAATCTAGCGGATCTGTTGTGTCTCGTATTGCAAGTTCATGACGTAGGTAGTGACGATTCTATGCAACCTACATTATAATATTAACATTATAGAAATATTATACCTAAACAATATTAACTAATAAAATAACAAATAAATGCAAATAAATTATAAATAAATATTAAAGGATGAATTATTATCCATATATTTATCTTTCACTAGGGTGGTGCTCCTTCTCCATTTGACCGTAACTTTGGGACCAAAATCGCTGCCAAGGCCATGCAGTGGATCACCAAGAAGCTGAATGAAAGCTACAGAAAAGGTATGAAAGTCAACAGTCATGCGCTTCATGTGGTCATGAAACAAACTTTACTAAAGCTCTCATTAGAACTCACTCAGCACTCAAGCTTCTGACTGAGCTGTGCTGTTGTTCACGAGGCACTCGGTAATTGTCATATTGTTAAAGCGTAATCATGACTGTAGACATACTCCGCAGTAATCAACATAATCCTTGACCTTGATTTACTTGATTTTGAGAGTCGCTGTATTGTTTCAGCTCAGTATTATGTGTGTGTGTGTGTGTGTGTGTGTGTGTATGTGTGTTTATTACTTTTGCTGTGCCTGTGGATGAATAAAGATGAAGGTAAAAATTTGTATTTTAATCAGTCTGATTTGGTGACCTCAATATATATATATATATATATATATATATATATATATATATATATATATATATATATATATATACACTTTATGTG
>NW_015505277.1:2826919-2828201 GCF_001515645.1 Sinocyclocheilus grahami | reverse complement strand
TATTAACTATGAATATACTAAGCTATATAAATATAATTATTATTATTATTATTTTAATCTGTGGATTTCCACTATATTTTATTTAGGCCAGTTTACTATTGTAAATATTCCTATATAGTATCTATAATTAGTGCAATATAGTATAAATACTAACTATTAATATACTAGGCTATATACATTTAATCTGTGGATTTTATTTAATTTTAGCCACTCCACTATTCCAAACATTCCTATATATTATCTACCATTAATATAATATACTGTCAATACTAACTATTAATATTCTAGACTATATAACTAGAATAGTATTGTTTTTAATCTGTGGATTTCCATTATTTTTTTTATATGTATTTATTTTTTAAATGTAATTTTTATTGTGGATTTACTGTTTTTCTTTTTAGGTTTTTTTATTACTATTATTATTTTATTTTATCCAGTTCACTATTGTAAATATGCCTATATAATATCTATAATTACTATAATAGAATATAAATACTAACTATCAATATACTAAGTTATATAAATGTAATTTGTAATTTGTTTTGTTAATCTGTGTATTTCCAGTTTTGTTTTGATTGGACTTTTAGTGATTGTGTGTTGAATCTGTGTGTGTTGTGTAGGGAGAGTGTTTGCTAACACAGAAGACTCGGCATGTTTGCTGGGCATGCGGCAGCGTGCGATGGTCTTCCAGCCTGTGGTTCAGCTCAAAGACAAGACCGACTTTGTGTAAGTACACACCACAGTTCTTATATTCTCAAACAGGATCAAATATTTTGTATCTGTAATGATATTAGACATTCTCTCTTGTGTGTTCAGTCACAGAATCCCTAAGGAACAGTGGTGGCTGAAGTTACGTCCACTCATGAAGATCCTGGCCAAGTACAAGATCAGCTACGACGTGTCAGACTCTGGACAGCTGGAACATGTGGTCCTCAACCGACCCAAAGAGTCTGAGGCCATGGCTGCCATTTAAACGCATCCAAACAGTGGCGCTGTTCAAAGGTCACGCTTTAGACGGGCCGTCTGTCCTGCGAGCGCTGTCCTCGACACTTTTGATCTCCGGGCCTCAGCACATTGTTCTGTCAACACTTTGTTTGAAAAATGTCACGCACAGAAATCAATGTTAATCGTAGGAGAGTGTGAGAAGCAGTGGCGTTTCGTTTTGCTGTGTTATGTCCTTCGTTCCTGTCGCCCCGCTGTCACCTCGTCACCTTGCAATAGTGTTCCGCTTCAAAGCACATTTCTCTCTCTCTCTGAAGTTCTCGGAAAGAAGTAAAAATTC
>NW_015505277.1:2794419-2824419 GCF_001515645.1 Sinocyclocheilus grahami | reverse complement strand
GATGGACTGATGGATGGATGGATGGACTGATGGACTGATGGATGGATGGATGGATGGATGGATGGATGGATGGATGGATGGATGGATGGATGGATGGATGGATGGATGGATGGATGGATGGATGGATGGATGGATGGATGGATGGATTGATGGACTGATGGATGGATGGATGGACTGATGGATGGACTGATGGATGGATTGATGGATGGATGGATGGATGGAGGCTGACAGCAAGACGAGAAATCAACAAGTGCTTGTGGCAAAAGTGACTTTATAATAATATAATAATAATAATAATAATAATAATAATAAAGTAATTTATTAATACCATTAGTTTTATTTCAGTATTGAAAATATGTCCCATCAGCTGTAACATATAAATTATTATATATTCATCATTCACGTAAAGACAAAATAGTAATAATTTTAAATAAATAACTTACAAGTTATTATTTAATACTTTTGAATAATAATCATTAATTTTGCAATAAATAATTTTCAAATAAAAACATTCAAAATAATACACACACTCACTCTGAACCTGCTGAATCACTTTACAAATTATAACTTTTTAAACATTTAGAAGACTAAGGGATATTAGAAAGATAAGTGAATAGTTCTAAATTGCTGCACACACAAATTAATTTTTTGTTGTTTTATATTATTACTATTATTATTTTTAAGGGGTTGGGGGTTTTGCATCAGGTTATTTTATTATTATTTTCTTCGCAACAGGGATGGGATAAGCGTTTTGTTATTGTTTTTCCACCAAGAAAGAGTTATTTCCCTGTCTGTCCAGTGTTAGAATAATAAGACATTTGGGCTGTTACCAGGCAAATTAAATCAGTATCAACAAAATTCATCTTTGCAGTGCAGAGGAAACACAGAAGCTGCATCTAAAATGGTATTTAGATGCATTTACACACTGTTTCATGCAGCTCGGGGGGACATGGGATGCTTTAACCTGCAGTTACAAATGCATGCACTGTTATTTTAAATTATTTATATATATATACTTTAAATGTGAAATTAAAAACGCCAGTAGGTGGCAGCAAGTCACCATTAATAAGAGAGTGCTTGCAATTGAACCGAAGCCTTTAAACGGTTGATTCATTACGAACAAAACACCATCATGTTGCTCAAACAGAGCAAAAACAGGCAATATGGTGTCTAAAACATAAGTCTCTTAATATTAAATTCTTGTTTATTGAACTGTTGTATTAAATCAATATCACATTTGTAATCATGCTGATTTTTTGGAGAAAAAAAAGCACTGATATTGTTTAACTATATGAATATATGCATATATGCATTCTCTGCCCCCATATCTTGAATTTTGTGATCATTATTTAAGCATTTTTAAAAACTGAATCATGCAGTGAAAGAACGCACACTAAATCACACACGCAACAGTGTTAGTTTCATCCTGCTCTCTGACAGTAGCTGGTGCATCAGAGCTGCTCTCACTGGGCTCGGCCTGGTCTTGTTCTTTTCTGACAGGAAGTGACATGTCTGGGTTTCCCTTTTTTTTTTTTTTGTTCCACACTCTGGAAGAAAGTGACCTTAAATGGCTGGTTACTGACAATGTAGCCATTCATTACTGGCATCAAGCGAGGAATTTGATACAAAACTATAACCCATGCTCTGGCTGTTCTTCATCATTTACACTGTAGACACATCTGAACACAGAAAATAGAGCGCACAGCTCCTCACGGCCCAAGTTGTGAGGCAAGTTTTGCCATGATGACTGTAATCCTTTTTTTATTTTTTTGATGGGACAGGATTGGTATTTTGCTTCGTGTTTTCCTCATTTGGCCTCATGGCATATATAGACACTAGACAGTCATTTAGCAGCACACCATCTTCCTAACTGCCTCTCAGCAGCCTTAAGTGCAGTATAATGGACAAAACCATTGGCTTTAGCTTCTCCATTACTGTCACAGATCATTCTGCCCGACAGAACTTCAACAAAGCGTGAGAAAAGTGTCCTTCAGATATGCACTTCTCAACTCACCAGTAGTAAGCAATCTGGGTACTTTACATACGTTTTGGGAATACTGTAAATCTGGACATACTGCTCTTTCCACATACGGTTTTTATTCACTTACTATATATTAGGGAAGTATGTGATTTCAGATGCAGCCATGAATGAATAGGTTCAATGAAAGTGACCACCACCTAAGTTTCATTCGTAAAGAATTCAATTTTTTTCTGCATTCAGTATTTATTTTTAAACTATTATCTGAACACAATCACTTATGCAAAACTCAGATTTAGTCAAATGTTTTATAAAGTCTGTATTGCGTGCTACAGTGATGTGATTGGCTGCTGATCCAGTAGGGGGCAGCAGTGCATCTTCACACTAAAGCTTTGAGCACGTGTTCTGCAGCATGGTCAGCCATGCATCTGTCACACACTCACACACACACACACACACCACAACTGCTTCTTGCCTCCTGGTTTTCATTATACCGCCTCTGTACTCACAGCATAAATATATGCAGTATTGTTTGTAAATAAGTATCACATAATAAATGATTCCCCAGACAATTCAGAATCACAACCTCCTGTTTGCTGAAGCAAAATCAAGTGCAGAGCAACGGCCGATGCAGCAAACTTCACAAATAAAAAAAGTTCACGCTTAAACGAATGCATCACAAGGGTCAGGCTGCATCGTTTGTCAGTCACTTTTTTATTCTTGGACGTATTTCATAGCCGCACACACACACACACTAGCTTACACATACAAAAAATGAGCAAATCCAATTATTTAAGTTGATTTAAGTATGCAAAGCAAGGCCTGTGGGGTCATATGCACATAGGTAATCAATAGTAATTACCATTTCATTTCTCCCTTGTTATTTCCTTCCGTCTTAAATCAGAATCTGATCTGATCGCAGTGATTGAGCCCAATGGATGGACGGCTCGTTTGAGGCTCCGTATCAAGCCCAGACGCGTGGACTTGCCCGACTTGAACTTAATTTCATACATCACTCCTCCGAAACACAGCGCTCCAATTAAACTCCAGGCCTGGATCATTCTAATGCTCTGGAAAATAGAGCACTTCCATTAAAGAGACGCTTAATTCAGGCACCGTGAATGCTTTGTGCTGCAGATTTCTGCCTTTGATTCCACACTTATATGGATTTCTGGAGAAAGAAGTATGATCCCCAATGATATTCCTGTGCAGTAAACAGTGAACGCCCAGAGTGGTAAAAATAGATTACTTGAAAGCCACTGCGATAACAATGGTAATGCGAGACAATAAATCTCGGTGTGTAATATTAGAAAAGCAATATTTCTCTTTCAGATAAATCATGAGTGTGTGTGTGCGTGACACATGCGGAGGATGAATATTTATGAAGGAATAAATCCATGAAGAAATAAACTGGCGTAATGTTCCAGCTTTTGCAGCTCGATAAAACGTGAATGATGAATGTGGGACTTTTTGAAGCTTTCTCGCAGGCAGATTGAACAAATCTCTACTGTACTGTGGTGTACAGTATCTGACGCTGGATGTTTCATTGATTAAGGGCCGTACGCTTCACTGCTTTCTCGTCTGTTATTGGAGATGGTATCAAGAGCCTTATTACTGATCTGCTCTCCAGCACTTGCTTAAACAGAGAAGAAAAGGAACAATGCTTTTCATATTCATCGGCTGGGCTCAATTTATAGATTTTATTATTTTATTTATTTTTTGCTGGCCCAGGGGAGCCAGTAGTTTAGAATTGTATGCGCCATGGCATCATTTTTATTGGTCAAAATGAAATGTTTTGCTATTTTTCTAAGCAAGATTAGCAGGAAGACGATAGAAGCAAGATTTCTTTGAAAGGTAATTGCATAACAAATATAAAACCTATTATAATGGTTTTCTAATTTGGAATAATAGCCGTGATTTGTTTTTGAACTCCGAACAGGGCACTTAACAGTCATAAATTCATAAACTCCCAACATGAACCCATGCCCTCCTGGCCCTCCTCCTTTAATGATATTTCTTTAAATACAGGCACTTCCAAACGGTTGATTTGTAATAAAAAAAAAATAACTAAAGAAAACAATTTTACAAGGTGGCAATTTAAAAAAAATTTATATGTTTTGATTTATACAAAAACATGATATTTATAAAAAAAAATTAAGCAAGACGGTCAAAAACTCCAACCTTAACCATCAGTGGTGAGTAGGTGTGGAACGGTTCAACTTACTTACAATTCGGTTTGTATCACGGTTTTAGAGTCATGGTTTCGGTACGGTTCGGTATGTGCTATATTTAGGCAAAAAATATACTGTGAAATAAAAATAATCAGATCTAGATTATAATCTATCTAACTTCAAGCAACAGCACAAATAAATACAATACAAATAAAATAAACAGTGATTTTCAGTTTTTTTTAGGTAGGTCTAACATTAGTTTTCAGGTACAGAAATTGAATAAAGTAATGAAATTTAAAACAGCATTGCATATTTGACCGTATAAATTAAAGATGAATCTTTATTAAAAGTTACAAAAGTTATTCAATCAAGAGCAGTGAGTGATTTCCTTGCTGTTGCTGTTTGATTAATATTAAGAAAGTGCTGTCACTTTAAGAGAATGCACTGATCCAGTGCACTGATACAGTATGTTCAGCCGGCTATGTCTGCTATAGGATACTTACCAAGACGGGCATTTTGACATCATGTTTGTGTGAATTTAAACAACACTTCAGAGAAAGCTTAATATCTGCGCTCGTTCTGAGGCACGGGTTTGCGGATGAGTGCATGCACAAATCATCTCACTGCGTGCGCAAGATCGCGTCCTCTGGCTCTTAAATGTATAAACTGGCAAAGCTTAAATGAGTTTGTTTTACGTGTTATTTATAGAAAACCATATTACAGATGCGTTGTCAGATTTAAGTTGAACCACGGTCCTAGTGCGTGCCGAACCGTGTGTGGAGAACCGTACGGTTCGATTTTTTTCCGCGAACAGTTCCACCCCTAGTGGTGAGTAAGCAGATCCTGTGAAAACATATGAATTGCATCATACAAATTAGCCACCAATCAACATGTATAATAGTTACGAGTTACCCTAAAAGCATGTTGGAAAATGAATATACTAATTCATTCAGTAGATGGTGTTATGCAAAGTTATCCAAAGTGACTTGCAAATGCAAAACATAAATGTATGTAAATGTGTACACATTATTTAGATTCACCCACAATAGTGTAATTTCCACACTGAGGAATGATTTTTGCAATTAATAATAATAATTAATAATGTAGAGGTATATGTCAGCGTGTAATTACTGTTCTATTTTAGACGGGCACAAGCTTTTTAGAGAGTGCGTTCTGTACCACTTGGCAATTTTTGAAGCAAAAGTCTAAATTTAAATGTCCACCAATTATTTTGTCTGCGTAATGGTATAGCATCTAGCAACAAGGACAAACTGGATCATGCTAACCAGACAAACTTTGACCCCTTGGGCACGATTGGGTAAGTGGTGACTAAAGGCTGGAATACACTACACAGATTTTGAAATCTTAATAGATTTTACATCACACACTTGCGGACTTGAAAAACTGGGCATCATATGATAAACTACTGGATCACACACACTATCAGACATTCAGGTCGTTCTGAACACAACAAACTCGCACAGAAACATACACCTACTTAAGACGTGTGACAAATGTGTTCTAAAAATGGCTCAAAATATCAAATATGTTTGATATCGTCCAACTGGATGGAATCATACGCTATGTTTTTATGCAAAGTTGCGAAGTTAACCTATGTGCAAAATTGGAATATCGCATTGTAGCAAAGATCATAGTTCGGGAAGAAGGAGGCGGGAACCGGCGGACATTCAAAGAAACTTTAATAAAATACGGTGGCGACTCCTCCGCTCCCTCACGGACGGCAGCCGTCCCTCCACAGCCCAGGCGGCCGGCAGCTAGTTGAGACCGAGACCGGTGAGTGGCACAGGTGTCACTCATTATCAATTACACCACCAGCCTCGCTCCGTTCCCATGGCTCTTGGCCCCGCCCCTCTCGTCACACGCATAAAACACTTGCGAATAAAGCACCGTTTCAATCCAACGAGTCAAAGAGAACAAAATTGTCACTTCCTGATAAACTGGCACTAAATATCACTAAGAAAAGTAGGAGAAGCCAATGAATATAATCATTTTCATATGTGATAAATTACTTGCGCCTTAGAGCAAGCAGACGAAACACAATAAATGCGGTCATTGCTGTTTGAGAATGCAGTCATGTAAGACAGTTAGTTCTGAGAGGCAATTACACTGAAATACTTTGACGACAGACTTTGCTAACAACATTTCAGATGCTGTGCAACAAGATCGGTCCACGGGTTAGTCAAGTTATCCCATCCCATTGCACAAAGTCACATGACTTTTTTGAGGCGCATGGAGGAATTTGTTCGGAAAATGCGTTTCCATCACCAATTATTCGCATTAAAGTCAAAAACCACCTCAAGTGAGTGTAAAAACTTATTTTGTGAATTAAGGGATTCTTTTTTTCTTTCGAAATTTGGCATTCCCATCACTTGATTTTGATGTGACACTTCAAACTGCGCATAAAAACAGGGTGATGGAAACATAGCTATAGTTTGAAGCTTAATAAAAAAATACAAATAAATTGGGAGTTTTTGCCCATCATACACTACACGATTTTCTACAAAATCTGTCAACTGTCAGATTTGCAGACTTGCTCTGACTTTCGACATCTATCGTCAAACCACTCCAGACTATAAATCCATGCAAAAATCTGAGAAAAAAAGAAAAACGTATTCCAGCCTCAACTCTCTCACATCTTGTTGATCAATTTAGATTTAAAATCCAGCATGAACTGTGAGGTTGTGCAGAATGCAGGTGAGCAGCATTCATCAAAACTAGCATTGACTTCTCAACAATCACAGCTGATGTTCGCCACATTGGTTTCTAAAGCGAAACATCGATCACGACTACAGAGACGCAGCGTTAAAAAAGAGCTCATCCCTCATGTGGCAGATAGTGAACTGATAGTTTGCTTAGATTCTCAAATTGTATTGTAGGACAGATGATAGCATGCAAAACCAGACATCAATCACGACACCTTTTGCGTTTCTCACAAGCTGACCGTTTCCTGAAGATGATGAAGCCGATGGCGTGCCACGGTGTTTACGCACAGCGTGAGGCGGTGAACTGGTGTTGGCTCAGCACTGTTGGGAAGACCCATGATTTGATATATTAAACCTAATATCTCAGTGACATTTCTCAGGACAGATTTTCATCGTCAGAGTTTCATCCGCACTTTTGGGTATCATTCTTGATAAATGACACCGGACGTTAATTCTCTTCTCTCTGTCTTTCATCTGTGCAGAGCGGTGGCGACGGCCCACTGCGAACACGCTGGGGAGAGAAACTTTGAGCGGCGAAAGGGAGAGAGTGAGAAAATGGACAGCGCCATTAATGGAATTGACATTAATTTGACAGAGTGCTGGCTAACGTATGAAGTCACTGGCAGTTCATAAGAATAATATTAAGCATGCATTAGTATGCAAGGGCGAAGCTCGATATGAATTCAGTGTGGTGGGCGAAAAGAAAGCGCATGCAGTTTAACCGGCCTTATTTGAACCACCCAGGTGCACGTGAGCGCAAAACATTAAAGCATTACTCGAATAACTTGGCTGCAAAACACTGCGAATGGCTTTATGAGTTTCTCGGCGCACACACAATATAGGAGAGCGACGCATGGCTTATGTGCCCTTGAGAAAAGCAATTATGCGTGTGCATTCGCAACAACAAACAACTCCCACTGTGCACCCTGACTTGAAGCATGACCGTCCATGTAACAGCCAAAGGCCATTACCAATCCCCATTAACACTAATCAAAAACCACTTTACTTGATAAGAACCGAGGGGTTGCCTACGAGCGACCCGCCACATCCAAGCCGAACTGTTATTGACCCACCCCAATCAAGGTAGCAGTTAGGCTCATAGTCTTGCCATCGATAAAAAGATGGTAAACTGGATTTCCAATTATAACTCTGAGGGGAAAAGGCAACAGAGTGCTGGCTAACGTATGAAGTCACTGGCAGTTCATAAGAATAATATTAAGCATGCATTAGTATGCAAGGGCGAAGCTCGATATGAATTCAGTGTGGTGGGCGAAAAGAAAGCGCATGCAGTTTAACCGGCCTTATTTGAACCACCCAGGTGCACGTGAGCGCAAAACATTAAAGCATTACTCGAATAACTTGGCTGCAAAACACTGCGAATGGCTTTATGAGTTTCTCGGCGCACACACAATATAGGAGAGCGACGCATGGCTTATGTGCCCTTGAGAAAAGCAATTATGCGTGTGCATTCGCAACAACAAACAACTCCCACTGTGCACCCTGACTTGAAGCATGACCGTCCATGTAACAGCCAAAGGCCATTACCAATCCCCATTAACACTAATCAAAAACCACTTTACTTGATAAGAACCGAGGGGTTGCCTACGAGCGACCCGCCACATCCAAGCCGAACTGTTATTGACCCACCCCAATCAAGGTAGCAGTTAGGCTCATAGTCTTGCCATCGATAAAAAGATGGTAAACTGGATTTCCAATTATAACTCTGAGGGGAAAAGGCAAAAAAAAAAAAACGCCTTTCTGGAATCAGCTGTTGTTAGCCTTTGGGTTATCGGCCTGAGAGGGGATTTGACTGGTCTCCAAACAGTATGGCTCCAGAGAGACTTCCCTGCTGCGGAATGTAATTATGCAGATGTAGTTAGAGGGAATGTGTGTGTGGAACCAATCGCACACTTTGCTTTTATGCTGGGTCTCAGCACTGGTGAGTGTGGGACTTACTGGAAGCTTCACAGCTGGAGCGTACGACGACGACAACAGGGTTGTGACAGAATGTGGGGATGATCTAAGGGTTGGTTTGCCCAGAAATGCAAGTTCTGTCATCATTTACTCACCCTTATGTTTTCCCAAGAGAGTGTGACTTTGTTTCTCAGTGGAACACAATAGGAGATATTTTGACGAATGTTCAAGCTGCTCTTTTAATACAGTGAAAGTGAACAGCGTGATGAACATGAATGCGGATGAGCTCTAAAAATAACATAAAAGTGTCCAATTCTCACTATTAACAAACCATTAACTATGACTTTTGCCTCAAGAAACTCCTAATTTTTTAATTTTAATAGTTAGCAAGGTATTTGCTAAGTTTAGGTATTGGGTAGGATTAGAGATGTAGAATATGGTCATAAGCTATGATTCCATCACCGGTTTTATGCGCATTTTGAAGTGTCGCATCAGACACGAGTGATGGAAACAGCAAATTTCGAATAAAAATCCCTTAATTTGCAAAAAAGTTTTTACGTTCGTTTGAGGTGGTGTTTGACTTCGCGAAAACGGGTTAATGCGAATAAAAAGAGATGGAAACACATTTGCCGAGTAAATTCCTCCATGCGCATCAAAAAAGTCATGAGTCTGCACTACGGGACGGCAAAACCTAACCAGTGGACCAATGAAATCTGAAATATTATGATAATTTTGAAATGTCCGAGCAAAGTCTGTCATCAACGCATTTCTGTATAATTGCCTCCCAGAACTGTTGCACGACTGCATTCCCAAACAGCAGCATCCACCTCCAAAAGCAATGACTGTGTTTATTTTGTTTCGTCTGCTCGCTTTGAGGCGCAAGTAATTTATTGTATAGGCCTATGAAAATTATTATATTCAGGGGTTTCTCCTACTTTTCATAGTGATATATAGCTTAGCATCAGTTCTACCAGGAAGTGACGATTTTGTTCTCTTTGACTCGTTGGATGGAAACAGTGCTTATTTGCAAATGTTTTATGCATTCAATTTTGTTGAAATGTTTAAAGTAAAATTCGCAAACCCGGCTATACAGAATATGTGTTTTATACGTACTGATAAACAGTCAATATGTTAATAATAGCAATGCTAATAAGCAACTAGTTAATAGTGAAAGTTGCTCCCTATACTAAAGTGTTATTTAAAAAGTACTAAGGTATAGTAAAAGTTGTTATTAATATTTTAAATTAGCTTTACTTAACTTTTTTTCCCCCTCATTTTAATTTTAGTTTAGGTTTTAGTAATTTTGTCATGCACATTTGCCATCTTTATTACTATTTTATATATTTCTATTTGCTTAATTTTTATTTCAGTTTTAGTTTGAGTATTTATTTCTTTTACTTAATTGGCAAAGCAATATTTCAAAATGTTAAAGGTTTTTTTTATTTTTTTTATCTAATGTTTATATTTGATTAGATTTTTTTATTTCAATTATCGAAAGGAATTTTAAATAGTTTTAGACATGGATTTTAGGCGTAGATTCAAATATGGTGCAGCTATATAGTTAATATTATAGTTAACTAAAACTATAACCAATAAAAACACTTCCGTTACTTGAAATAAAATCAAGTTAACTGAAACAAAATGTTATAAAATATTAATCAAATAAAACTAAATATTACGTATCAAAAGTGATGCAAAGATGGCCAAATGATGAACATCCGGGTCCCCATGCTAACTGCATGCCATTGCCAACAACGCATGAAATGGCCCAAGATAATCAAGATTAGAGTGTGGGTGATTGGAAGAAAGTGGCCTGGACTGACAAATCAAGATTCCTGGTGTATCACGTCAACAGCCAAGCACGGATACACCAAATACACCAATACGCCAACCACGGATTACCAACAGGGGCTATGATGCACTATTGTGGCCGGCAATGGCGGTGTAATGCTGTGGATGATGTTTTCTTGGGACACCTTGGTCCCCATTATCCAAAAGCACAATCCCTGACAGCTGTCAGGTATCTGAACATTGTTGCAGACCAAGAGCACCCATTCATGGCAACTGTGTTCCTTGCCAGTGATGGCCATTACCAACAGAATAATGCACCATGCCACAATGCCAGAATTGTCAAGGAGCTGTTCAAGGAACATGATGGTAAATTTCTGTTAATGCCTTGGCCTCCAAATTCACCTGATATTAACCATTTGAAAAGCAGGTTCAAGCTACAATCACCACCATCCTGCAACGTACAAGAACTGGAGTCCTGCTGTTGACATTATGGTACCAGATACCGCAGGAGATCTATCACCACCTTGTTGAAACAGTGCCATCTTAATGTGCCAATATTTGGATGTATGCAGATTTAAATGAGTTATGGAGTGAGATGAGGGTGACTAAATGATAACATAATTTTAATTTTTTGGAGAACGTTTGTACTTTAATTCACTCCAGTCATTTGAATATCTTAAGGCCTTTCAACTGAACCCCACTTTTCATCCAAAGTATCCCTAGATATTGATATTTTTTGTTGCGATTCTTTTTCAACATTGCATTGATCACTGGCCAAATGGTGCTGCTTTAATCTACTGCCTCTATCCTAAATGAAATTACACATTCAAGGTTTGATACAAAGGCAGATGAAGGCATATTTGAACATTCAAAAGTGAGCATTCCCAAAATTAATTTCATCTCTGGGGTTCATGCATATTTAATAGAGAGTGCTAGAATATCACAGGGTAATGCAATCCCAGCAAGTGGCGAGTGGAGAGAGAGAGAGGGAGCAAGAGAAAAGAGAGAACTGCAGTTGTTGTCATGAGCAATAACTCTCAGCGGTGCTGGGAAACAAAATGGGCAGGATGCTTTTGATGAAAGAAGGCCCAGGTTAAATGCTGAGGAGCTGTGGAGACTGTGGGATCCTGCTCCGCTGAGACCTCCGCATAACGGGAGAAACACTGATAACTGACTGACAATAATTGACGAGCCCCACGGACACCGTCCCAGGAGACCCGCCAGTGTCTGCCTTCAGTCATACTAACTAGTCACCGAATTCACAGTCGTGTGCTTGTGATAAATGCCCACACGTGTCCATTACTACACAAATCACACTTATACAATATAATCTGATTAGATATAAATGAAATAAAAAGAGGGCTAGGTGATAGCAAATACGTTTTTTTTGTAGTGATAATCAGTATTTCAGTCAGTTGATTTGATCAGAAAGTATTTAAACTGGCTGCCGAATATTTGCCAACATGTAATTTTCAATAAATGGAAAAAAATAAAAAAAATAATAATTGAGGCTAGGACTTTTCAAGTGAAGACACAATCAAATCAATCAGAATGTCATGGGAACAAACTGAACTGGTTCACCAAAATCAATCAAACCATATGTATGCTATTAATGTTTACTAAAGTCTTAAGTCAAATGAATGTCTTAAAGTCAGCATGAAATCAAAATGTACCATTTTTTCTTTATTAATGCATGTTTCTGGCATTATTGTGCATGATTCGTGAACGCATATTAAAAGTTTGTCTTCATAAAATTCTATCAAAATGTCAATGTTCAATTGGAAATACATCAGAATGGCTTTGACGCTCTTATTTTCGCTATTTACAAGTAAAGACTGTCAAACTAGTCTAATGACAGACTCATCTTAATGATCAAATGCATTAAAGTCATTATCATAATCACAATGTAGCTTAATTTTTATTGTAAGCTAATTATTACAAACATTCATATTTCATGTATCATAACATGACAGCTTGTTACATGAGGTACACCACATAGCATGTGTAATCTTCACAGTGTTACATATGTAAAACTGTACATTTATGTAAAGCGTAAACACGGCATGCTGTGATTTCAATTCCCTTCCGCTCATTTGCATGTCTCTTATGACAGTAAGTGTTCGTCTGTTATTTACTTATTGTGTTCATGGTGCGGATTGTGTATTCCTCCTGTGTGTGAAAAATGAGGCATGAAACAGCGTTGTCATGCTGAACAGAATTTTAATTACTGACTGTCGCTCTCCTCCAGTGTTAGTACGCCCCAGCAGCTCCGAAACAACTGCAAAAGTCACCATCATTACAGACGCTACCGGCTCTCTTCTGAAGGCTGCAACACAATTAAAAACCAGGCAGCCAAGCTACCATTATACTACCTTGGTTAAAAAAATTGTTTTTAAATCGAATCCATTCTTAACCATGGCGTCCATCTGGAATATGAAGTCTGGGTAGTGGGAAAAAAAGAGACTTATTTTGATAAAAGCTCATTCATTTGCATTTAAAATGCGAGCTTTAATTGAGACTGTTTGCGTAATTAGGAGGAGAGAAATGGCATTTTTTGCACACATGTGAGACACTGAAACGTCTGCCAGGCGACCGAGTGTTTCATGACAGCGTACCCGATCCCCGGCGGAACCCGTGCATCCAGGCCTCTTAACCAAGGTTAAAGAGACTCATCAAAAAAAGCCCTATTCATTAGCAGACTTCGCTGGCTGACACCCACGCCAGCCGAGAGAGCTACTGCAGTCACGCACACATCCAGGCCCGGTAAATCATCTGTACCCTTGTCTTTGACGTGGGCTTCTTTTATTTCCTCACGGCCTAAATTGAGTCATAAAGACGTGTAAAAATAATGGCGCGGCGAACCTTGTTTCAGCCACCCATTTTTATTTCGCCACAGGTCCCCTGTGGGCTGTTTGTGGCCACATTAGAACGTTGACACATTAATAAGAGTGGAGATATTTACACACGTTGACCTCCAATCCCGACAGCGCCGTAGTTTGGGCTTGTTGGCGAGCGCTAAAGTTGAATTATGTCTAATCACCTCGAGGGCTGATAGCGTGAAGCGTGTTGTGCTCAGTGCATGTGTGGCTATATGTTTACCCATGGGATCTTGAGAAAGGAAGGTGAATAGGTATCTGGCGCTCTGGTTAATATTTAGTCCGGTGGGAGATCGGCTGATAAATCTGAAATATGACAGGCATTTTCATCCCTTCCACCCCCTTTGAGTTATCCATTAACAGAATGGCAGGGTTACCTAAAAATACATTCGTTCAGAAATGACTATTTGATTTGATGACAAATAGTGTTCCTCACAAGATGCATAAAGGACACATGACTAAAAGTTATTCGTTAGCATGTTTCTAAACTAACACCCCAAGTATAAAATACGTAGTTCTACCTAATGAAAACGATCTATTTTAATGTATTATACCATGAATGTACTTCGAAATTGATCATAAATGCAATTCATTTCATACAGAAAAGTATCAATTAAAGTGTTTTGAATTAATTGCATTTATCAAAATTTTGAATCACTTTCAAGATATTCTACACTTGAAAATATATCATAATCTTAGATGTAATTTGTTCAGTACAGAAAAGTATTAATAACAATGAATTAATCTAATAAAAATTAACTATTTATGTGTTTCGAGGATAATGTTGTTAGCTTAGCAACATGCGAATGTGTAATTAAAAATGTTTTGTTTTTTTTCCACTGAGCTCACTATGCATTCCGAGATTGCATTCTCTTTGAAGGATGTAAGTGATGCTAATAATTTTTTAATTTGACCATTGCATTCGCATCTCGTGTCTTTTACACTGTCTTGTGTGCACTGCGGCATTCTAAAAGAATGAAGCTCAAGTTAAAAGGAATTCAGCTTTTTTTAAAAGTTGCTTAAATCACTTTTTTTTTTAAAACACAAAAACGTGTTCTGCGTGGATGGCCCCTTACAATTTGGCAACTACTGCAGTAACATTATCTATTTTGTTATAAATGTAAAAATGTTAATCATCTAGTAATTCCCATGTTTACAAGATGTGATCATTGTGCATTTTTTTACAGCTGTAACAGGAAACATTTTATATTCTGGTTATGTAATGCTGTTCCAAGTAATCTATAGGGAGTAACTAACATAAAGTAGCTGAACGGAGACTATGTAGTAATATAATGACTGTACATTTCTTGGCAGGCAGCTGTTTTATGGAGTAGTTTTTCCAGTAACAAGCTACATTTTCTTGGTTTTTGCGTCTCAATGCACTTGTAGATTTGTAGCTAAGCAAACTGACACAGAAACCAAACATGCTTTCCTTGAATGTCTGTAGGAAGTCAATTTTATTAGTAGTCTGTAGTTTGGGAGCAGTGTTGCCAAATCTGCAGTTTTTATGTGGAATTGGGCTACTTTTATACTTTTTTTTTGTGGACTGGAGTGGGTTTTAGACCAAGGTGGACATAAATCCCCCAACCCCCCACCCCCCCCGCAGGAAATGAGACTTTGGAGTGATAGTCAGTTTCCTATGGAACGCGATTGGGCTAGTTTTGAGTATTAATTGGACTGGTTTTATTACGCATCCCTAGCAACCATGTTCGGGAGGCTAATTTTTTTCCTGCACCGCTGCTCTCCAAGCCTGTCCATTACCAGAACATGCAATTCAGTGCGCTATAATGAAGCAGTGGGACGGAGATTGTTGCCACCCATAAACACTATAATTCCTTGATTCATTAGGCCTCATTCAGAGGACAAGGTGCACAATAAATTACGCTCTATATTGGCTGCTCAGTGGACTCTGATTGAGACAGACTGGGAAACAGTTTATGTGTCTGCTGCCTCCTCGGTTTGAATGTCTGCTATCTTAGTTGCTTGTTCCTCCAGGGAATTGGGATGTTCTGTCCGTGTTCGTCATTGGGAAGGCTAGCCAGGCTAATCTCCTTCAGAGAGCGGCCATCTGTAAAGGAGACATTCACACAAACACGCATCCACACACACCCTGAGCGGCAGCAAGCATGCAAACAGCTCGACCGTTTTCGGATGTCATCTCATCATCGGTGTACTCATCTGTTGAAGCCAGTGGAAATGTAGCAGTCTTCAGAAACATTTCAAAGTAGTCTGGCGAAGACACAAACACGCACACGCAGACTTCTATGTGACAGATGACTCAACTGAATCTCTTCCATTACTCAGAGTCATCGCTGAGGAAAATCATATTTCATGTTCTTATTCTCACCATTTCATAAATATGTTACTGAAAGCTTTATCATAAACAGAGGTGAAAAAAATGCTGCATTCAGCAACTTTGTTAGCACACAGATGCACATTGACGCGTTTGATCAATGCGTTTAAAGCCCATCAAAGGCTGACTGAGTGAAAATGTTGCTATCTACATGAATTTGAGGAACATTATCCAAAGAGCTTATGCTTTGCTGTGTGTTTTTGAGGGGTGGCTGTACTTCAGATATCTCATTTAATCTACAAGTAACTCTTTTCATCCTCAGGTTTCCATAGCAACAAAGCGACGAGGAGGCAGTGGAGATGCATGCATGTATTAGGGGGTTTTGGGGAGGGTCTTGTATTAGGGGGTTGCCGGTTTTTTGGGGTGTTGCTGAGCAGAATGAGGTACTCACAATCACTTCATCTCACTCTTTTACTTCTTTTCTAGTAAAATGGACAACATAGGCTCATTGTAAAACTGTGGCTGCACTGACATTTTTGCAAAACTCCAAAAACATGTCCAGACATATATTTCAATACAGTTTCCAGCTGAAATGAACAAGTGGCAGTAAAACACCAATAACTTTTGAATGATTTCTTGCACAATACCAAGTGATGACCACAAAACACTAGCGCCATAGTGTATTATTTGTAAATATTGATATATTTATATATTGTGATCAGATAAACCCCAGCTTTACATGGCTCTTCTTATGTAGTAAATTTGCTCAGTAGCTCACCCGGTACAGTATTGCATTCACGATACAGAGTGCTTGGGTACTCTGTCTTGTGAAACACGAGTGGCAATAGAAGAAAGACTGGAAAAAGCTAAATAAAACCATGTGGGTCTTCCACAAATTATTTTATCATATCAAAAGTTTTTTTCAACATTAGGGCTGAACATTAGTGCTGACATTAGAGCTGAAATGATTAGTTTATCAACAATGACATTAGATTAGACATTATGCGATTACGTAAACAAATTATTAGACATTATGCGATAACGTAAACAAATATTTGTGTTGTCGAATAGGCGTTTGATCTCATATGACCTAATGTAAGGGCCTGCATTAACACGGTTTGACCAGTGTGGTGCTGTAGCACAAGACTGTAATTCAGCCCTTCTTGCAATTCCTTCTTCCAATAAAATAAGAGAAGAGCAAACAGAGATGAAGCAGTAGATTTTTACAAAACTACAAACAAAAAATACTGTCATGCATAAAGGCCCCAATATACTAATGCCGAAGTTGCTTTCTTTGTTTAGAGGTAAAAGCATTTTGATATATGCAAGTAGTGCTACAAGTAATAACAAAAAAAATGCAACAAAAATGAAAGCGGTGAGAAAATAGCAGTTAAGCAAGCATCTGACCATAGCGATGTGGGCGTTTGCAAAAGCTCTGCAATCGGCACTCCAGTAAAGTCACGTCAAGTTTATTTATATAACACTGAATGCAACAGACTGCTTTAAAGCAAGCAGCTTTACAGTATTAAACATGAACATTGCCATTGTCGCCAATTCAGTTAGAATTACAACTTGTTTTTTGTTGGTTTTTTTGGGGGGGGGGGTTTGCTATAAAGTAGCTTACGATGTACATGAATATTTATAGAATTTGTATAATACAATATTTTAACAAATGGCAAAAGCTGAATAATGATCAAAGCTTACTGATTAATCCAGTAGCCCCTCACTGCAGAACACAAGATCCAGGGGGCGTGGTTGGATCCACATCTAGGGGGTGGAGATTGGTAGGTTTAGGGGTGGGTTTAGGGATCAGGGGGTGGAGACGGGTAGGTATAGGTATGTGTAAGGCGGGAGGAGTTGGATCTGGATCCAACCACGGCTACTGGATTAATCAGTGAAATTATGATTAATGTTCAGTTCTTTTTGTTATAATTTTTTTTTATTAAACCTGTTATATTTTGACAACACTTTTTTGCAACTAAGTTTCAATACCGTGATAATACCGTATACCGTGATAAAGGGATTAGCAATTAATCGCAACATGAAAATTTGACACTGTTCATATGCCTAGTGGGTAGTACGTTATTTTCAAATGTGATAGAGCATTAACCTTTTAGCATCACTCACCAAATATTTAATTTCTGTACTGCCACGATACAAACAACAACCAACCAAAACATCACCCATTAGACATTTCATTTTGAAAGTGCCACAACATATGCATGAAGCATGAAGGAACAAGTCCAGTGTTCAACTCTACAATTAATTTCTACAATTTAGTCATTCATAATTTTAAGAAAAAAATTTGACATACATATGGCATCCTTTGAAGAGGGCATTACCCCTCTCCTTGGTGACTGACATTAGCAATTCCTTGTTCAAGACTCGCACATTCAAGGGACCAATGCAGAGCGATTTGGTCAAAAGCTGCCTTTTCTTCAGTGGAACTGGAAGAGGGGAGTCTGACTCTTCTCAACTGACTCTTTTATCCTGAGGCCAGATAAAAGCTGCCTCGCCGAGGTATTTATCAGTCCCGTGCCCCTAATTAGCATCCAATTAATAATTCCTTTTGTGCGGCCGATGTAATTCCACACAATGTTGACTCCCTGGGGAGGGTGCGGGCAGCGAGTTTGACACCTAAACACTTTCAGGCCAAATCTCTCTGCCCTCGCCAGATTACCCAACCGAGAGTATGAAGGCTTTCTAGTGAACCCCTGCTAACTCCACAGCAGAAATTCACATTGGCACTCATTTGAAGCTTATTTTGGAAGATTTGACACTGAATTGGCTTTGAAAACGGAGGCAACTTAGTGCACTGCATGGATTCTTGATGCGTAACAGCGTCCGGAAGCCTTTCATGTCAGCGATACAGTTTCTAAACACACGCCTTCGTCGTTTCCGTCCATACAGAGGTCTCATACAATACCACCCACCAATCCACAGGCGTTCTCTACAGACTTTTCTTCCAGCATGACAGATGCCGAGTCGCTGGTTAATTGGTTTGCTTTGGAGATGGCCAATGAACCACTGCTGAGGCATGTAAGTGGCTTCTTTGGCTTGTTTGCATGAAATTATCCCACCGCACATGCCACGACGAGTGAATTAGCCCAAAACCCTCAGAGCTACATAGAATTATGATAAGTACATTATTTACGGCATCCACCGCCATAGATCTCACTGAGCCAAACGTCATTACAGAAGAGTGAAAAATTTCAGCTCCAGTAACAACTCAGTCAGTCTCAGCCGCGCGTTTAGAGCAATTTACATCACATCAAATTTCTGCCCCACAACTGGATTTCCTCGATGCCCCTGAAAATTGTCAGCGAGATGACTGACCTCATGTAAATTCATGAACATGGGGGAGAAATGCGTGTATAGTGTGTCTCATCGAACAGGGGGAGGTGCTGATGTGTTTCCCAGCCTCGCGTCGCACTCGCTGAACTGATGCTGACTCAGGCGTTTTGGCCGGTGCGCTTAAAGCACTGCAAGCTTTTAAGAAGCACCAGCCTATATCTGACATGGATGCCCCCCTCACAAGCAGGAACGATTACCAGCCAGACATTAAAAGAAAGAAGCGAGGGGGAAAATCGTTGATCATCAGAAGGAAATGCATTACTCAGGTGTCCAAGCTAAATAAGTGCTTTTTCATGCAGTTTCTTCATAGTTGTGGTTGGTGTGTCAACGTCAATTCATTTTTGCTGCACCGCTCTGATCTTAGACTCTATTTTTGGTTCCCACAATTCCAAAAGACAGATTACTGGCAATTTGTAGACAGCGGTAAGTCTCCTCAGCGTTTCCTTAAAATCTGTTATGCTGAGCGTAATTCTTTACTGTAGCCGAAAGCTATTTAGGTAGCGTCTGCTGACTCTGTTTGTAATAGAGCTAAAAGCCCTGATTTAATTGAGCTCGTTTGAGACGACATGGAGCAAAACCTTTTCTTTTGATGTACTGATGAGATTTCATTAGAACTAATAGTTTGTTTAGAGGCTGCCGCTCTTAATCTGAGAACACGACCCGTATTAGCGCGGCCTACACTGTTCTGTGCAATACCTTCATTGATTTTCATTAAAAGAATTATCACTAAATACACACACAAAGCACCTTGCAGCAACACATCCTAGTTGCCATGGATATTCTATTTAGTCTGAAAAAGCATGTGCAGTGTTGTCCTTGAAGTAACATGAAAAGTAAGGTCGCTGTGCTTCGCTTTTGGAAAGCCGAGGGAAACGTTCTGCGAGAAAAACCGAGGTGCAAAGGGGCCACACACACACACGTACACACAGCATTCACTAATGACCTTTTGTCTTTTGACATTTTCATTAAGGCACAAAGTAGATTTCAGTTCCTTGTCTACAGCATTTGCAGCCGGAGGAACAGTGCTTTAGTGATAATGGTCTTGGCTGCTGTGGTGGTCTAGGTAGAGATTGCTTCAGGTGCAAAAATATGAGATGGAGAAACTGTAAGATTATAGAGTGTAATAACAGGAGATACTGCAGCTGTGATTCTATGAATATGACTAACAAAAACAGATAAATCAGGGACTATTGAAGCTTAAAAGAATCGTTCACCCAAAATGAAAATACGGTCACAATTTATTTCCCCTTTTGTTGTTCTGAAACTGTAACACAACTTACTATTCTTTCTTTTTTTTGATGAGACACAAAAAAGTACTTTTGCAGAATGTTAACGCAGCAGAATGGAGAATGGAGATTCTGCAAAGCTCCAAAAGTCAAGTCAAGTCAAGTCACCTTTATTTATATAGCGCTTTTAACAATACAGATTGTGACAAAGCAACTGAACAGCATTAATTAGGAAAATAGTGTCAATAATGCAAAATGACAATAGTAAACACTCATTTTTCAGTTAAAGACAGTTCATCATTGAATTCAGTGATGTCAACATCCAGCTCAGTTTAAATAATATCTTTGCAATCATGTCAACGATAACGCTGGAAATGAAGTGCCCCCAACTAAGCAAGCCAGAGGCGACAGCGGCAAGGAACCAAAACTCCATCGGTGACAGAATGGAGAAAAAACCTTGGGAGAAACCAGGCTCAGTCGGGGGGCCAGTTCTCCTCTGACCAGACGAACCAGCAGAACGGAAAAATCAATATAAGACGTAATAAAACAGACGATGAATAATATTAACAGCAATCATTATATGATGCAATCAAACTTATAGCAAAATGTGGTAGTTCTGTATGTTGTTTCAGGGTTGGCATCATCTGAGGTCCTCTGAGGAGTTGCATCATCTCTTCTCAGGTGTTCTGGATCCAGACTGAAGCTTGTGTAAATCCTAGTTACCACGGGATGTTAATCCCGTGGCAAAAGACAGAGAAACAAATACAAACATAATTAGCGTAGCTGCTGTTCCAACCAAGCAAAAATGATTTGTTTAACCCAAACTAACGAATAATAATGTGCATTTGATTAGATATAACTGCAGTAAAAGATTATGACTGCAGTAAAAGATTATGAGATGCATTATTTGAATGCTTGGCAAAAGTGCAACTCATATGGCTCACGTGCTGCAATAAAAGTCTTCTGAAGATACATGATTGTTTTGTGGGATGTAACTGGGATGTAAGCATTTAACAAAAAAAAAAATATATATATATATATATATCTGACCAAAATATATTTCTTGTCTATACAAGACAAGGAATATATTATGGAATGTATACTGCAATATTTTAGTATTAGTCATATTATTATTATTATAGATATAGTAAACAATTATTATTGATTCTATAATTATTATAATGATTACTATAACACTAACAAATAATAAAATTTATATATCTATATACACACATACATATATATATATATATATATATATATATATATATATACAGACACATATACATATACATACTGTATATATTAGTGCTGTCAAATGATTAATCGCATCATGTATATATATATACAGTATATACATACAGTATATATATTTACATGTGTGTATATATATACATGTAAATACATGTAAATATTTTCAAAATATATGCTGTATGTGTGTGTCTTTATATATATATATATATATATATATATATATATATATATATATATATATATATATATATATATATATATATATATATACAGTATATACATACAGTATATATATTTACATGTGTGTATATATATACATGTAAATACATGTAAATATTTTCAAAATATATGCTGTATGTGTGTGTCTTTATATATACATAATAAATATACACAGTACACAGATTTATTATGTAAAATTTTTTTTTTTTTTTTGGATGCGATTAATCGCAATTAATCATTTGACAGTACTAATATATATCCTCAAGCCATACAATATGCATTATTCAATATACATTATTCTGGAATTCAAGACGTTATTTTTTTGCATATAGATGTTTTATACTGTATATATTAGTGCTGTCAAATGATTAATCGCATCATGTATATATATATATACAGTATATACATACAGTATATATATTTACATGTGTGTATATATATACATGTAAATACATGTAAATATTTTCAAAATATATGCTGTATGTGTGTGTCTTTATATATACATAATAAATATACACTGTACACAGATTTATTATGTAAACAATTTTTTTTATTTTGGATGCGATTAATCGCAATTAATCATTTGACAGTACTAATATATATCCTCAAGCCATACAATATGCATTATTCAATATACATTATTCTGGAATTCAAGGCGT
The DNA here is from genome assembly GCF_001515645.1 of Sinocyclocheilus grahami. NCBI lineage: Eukaryota > Metazoa > Chordata > Actinopteri > Cypriniformes > Cyprinidae > Sinocyclocheilus > Sinocyclocheilus grahami. Next base: position 2,801,961 of record NW_015505277.1, on the reverse strand, counting down.
TATTTTTTTGCATATAGATGTTTTTGGTGATTTTTATTTTTTTTTAGTGAGAAACAAAACTTTGTTTATACTGCACAAGCCATACAGTCTATTTTTGTGATATTTATTTTTATGTTTTTTTGGGGGGGGTTTGTTTGTTTTTTTACTAAAAATGATATTGGTCTCCATTCACTTTCATTATAAGTAAAAGTGCAGCTTTGACATTCTGCAAAATATCTCCTTTTGTGTTCCACAGAAGAAAGGGTGTCAAACGGGTTTGGAATAATGTGAGAGTGATTCAATTATGACAGAATTTAGATTTGCAGGTTAACTAAGCCTTTAAGAAACACAACTGGTGAGGGTAAAAAGCTGTAAGCTGTCAAAAATGTTATTTTGGAATTCAATAAAATTAAAACAAGCAGGGATATATATTATTGCACAGACACACACACACACACACACACACAAATACCAGCATAAATTCCACCAAAAGATACCCTGTTTAAAAAAAAAAAGGTCACGGTCTGCCAAGTGTAACTATACATGATTGACTGACATAAAATCAAAATAATTTACAGAAATAACCCTGCCAATCAAGCAATCACCCCATCTGCAATTGTCAGGATGGCGACTGGCACTATCAGCATGTGCAGCCGTATCAACACCTGGGCCAGTCTCACAACACAGGCGCTCAAATCACAGGCCTGTGACAGCTATAATTATACATTTTCCACAATAAAAGAGCGGAATAAATAATAAACAAAATATGTCAGCGACTATAAGCTACAATGGAAAATTGCTGCAGGCGATACGATGCCTCGGTGCAATCACATGAATGTAAAATGTAAATTTCTAGTCTTTTTGTCTAGATACACCTTGGCAGAGAGTGTGGCCCTCGCTTGACGCAACCTTTCTTTCACCCCACACGCTTCCACTCCCCCTTCATTCCGTAAATCTCCCAGGGGCCTTTAGCGGCGCGCTGGTGTGTTTGTGTGTCAGCGGTAAACTTTCAACCTCAGGGCAAATCTGCAGAATGCTGGGGGGGAAACAGCAAGGTTACAGCCCTCCTGGACCCACGCGAGAAGACGAGGAAGCCGGGAAAAAATATCGCAATCAATACAGTCACTCTGATTTAATTAATATACCAGAGTTTCTCAAGCAATAAGAGCTCTACTGTGACTGTTTCAGACTGATATCTGTTTATGCCCCTGGCTTCTTAACATTATACCTTTCCGAGTCAAATCTCACTAACACTCTTTGAGTTCGAGTGTGCCGAATCCATTATTATGAATGATTACGTTCTATAAAGCACAAAGAGGAAGAAAGTTGTTTTATAATGTCGTTTCAGGTGCAGTAATAGAGGACATAACAAACGCTCTGGAGGGTCTATTATGTTGTTTCTGTCGATTTGCCCTGCTCTGTGAATACGTCCCCGTATATTTATTTAATTTCTGACAAATCCCTTTTGTGAAACCGTGAAAGCAGCATTTAAAAGGAAAAATAAACAGTCTGCTCAAAGAGAAAACTGCAGATTTGCACAGTCCAGATGGTTTTGCGTAGGCTGAGAAAACATTTGGAAGACGATATGTTGCCGAGCCGACTAACTGTAGATGTCTATATCTATCATATTTACATGTGTGGTCCAATCAAATCTGGTGATAGATGATGAGACAAATATGACCTTATAATGTACAATGTTTTCCCCATATATTCTCTGAAGCATCGCCGTTTGTTGTAAATCTCAGAACCTTATCTTCAGCCTGGATAAAGCTAGAATCAATGTCACAAACAGCCAGACCGTGAGAGTTTATTCCAACCCAATGCTTATTGTTTATAAAATTGTCTTTATCTATAACGCTAATCCATATCTGGGCAACTCTGCGTGTGCTTTTATAGTGTTTCAGAGTATGTATCATAGATCATCATCACATTCCGTCATCATCAATCTGCAAACTGCAGACAGATACAGTCAGCATTTTCACACAAAGCAATGGTTTCAAATGGTTTGTCTGTCCAGTATCTGTCTGTCCATCTATCCATCCATCCATTATACAGTATTTGTAACATCGCCATGATGTCCCCCCATGCTTTCAAACGGGCATATTGTTGTGTTTTATTGAATTTTCAGTAGCCTCTGTGAAGGCTTCACATTTCTCCAGGACTGCATTCCTTATAGTGCAAAAAAAAAAGTTTGTCTATATATACACTATTTGCTGCAAGATGCTAACAGCTGTCCTGTGCTGTGGAGAAGAATATGCACCTCAGTTGTCAGCATCATGTCACTGTCCCAGTCAAAAATGTAAAATACAGAAAAACACAACTATTCTCAACCAGTGTTATGCAATGCGACTGCAATCGTAGTGAAGGAGAACAATGTGAACTTCGAAATAAAGTTCTGTGTGCTTTACTCTCTTAATTTTTGGAGCACTTGTTGGTTGATTTGCAATTTTTTTATGGACTGTATTTTGTGCAAATTTCCTTCTAGTTGCAGATGTTTATGATGGGGGGGGGGGGAAAGCTATAAGCACTGATGCTTTATTTATCATTTATGAAATTAACAAATATTGTTATTTGAACTGTTATGTAGATACTGGAGTAGGTTTTTTGTTGGCAGATTTCATTTTTGCCCTCATGCCCCTAATATCTTATGCCAGATTATTTTCCCTTACAAATTGGGCCTAACTAACTAAATCAATAAATCTCCCTCTTGCCTCCCCTGAGCCCATTGAGTTTTAACAGACCCACCGAGGTGCGTCTGTATGCGCAGACGATGCGAATACTAAAAACATTTGCTGAATACATTTTCTTATTGCTAAATAGCTTTCCACAGACTTTAACAGCAATAATTTGAGCCTAAATCTAATTTATGTGAATAATTATTCGTAATCAAGTTTAATTATGCACTTAATGCTAATATGACTATTAATATAATGTAAATGAAGACAGGCTTGACAATTCATAATTTACCAGGCCAGATTAACATGCATTGTTTAAATATAACAAAAAACAAATTAACATTAATTAAATCCATGTGAGTCACGAACCGCCCGCCTCTTCCATCTCGCGCAGCAAGCATTAGGAAGCGTCCCGAGTGTAGGTGGTCTCTTTCAACCCGGTGGAACAAACCAGGTCAGATTTTAGTGCAGGGTCTGTGATCATTTGAAAGGAAAGAGGTATTCTTAGAAAAAACGGTGTGCAGAGGTGGTAATTTAATCAGTCACCACTGTAATTGTGAGCTGGCCACACCAAAGAGGGCAGAGGGTCACTCTGCATCTCATTTTGGCAATAAAGAGGAAATAGTGATTTGACCTTTTCAGTGGTGTGGCAGAACCATTAACTAAAGGTCAGTAGAAATTACACATTAAACATTACAAACCGCTGGACTTTTAAATTAAACAGAACCACACGGGACCCCAGCTGAGCCTTGTTAGGAGGTATAAGACATTAAGACTTAATTATCAACACTCAACGAATGTGTAAAAGAATCTCGCTCATTTGAAACTTCATGTTTTAGCCTAGACAGACACTGTGGCTCTGTTCCAAAACCTAGCGAGCTGTCTCAACATACATTGAAAGCAGCATGTGGGCCATATAAATAGCACTACTCATATGAAGTAGATGATAAATAAAACTCAATTGCTGTAGATTTTGGTGTTAGAAATTTGCTCAGCCAACACCCAGCTAACAATGTGTTCCAAGAATGTTTTGCGAACATTCCAGTTACGTTATAAAAATGGTATTTCTGAACGTTATATGAACATTCAAAATGTCAATTTTTTATGTTTTAGAAACATATTTCTTAGTTATGCAAACGTTAAGGAAACATTGCATGAAACATCATGGGAAAGCTACAAGTTAAAATTTAAAAAACGTTAGTCAAATGTTTAACAATCATTTTAGGAAAGAAAAAAGAAGTTCCATAAATGAAATGACATTTACACTAATTAATTTACAAGACAAGTTTTATCCAACGCGACTTACAAATTAATGTTTTTATTTAGTCAACAACTGAAACCAGGGTATCTGCAGGATTTTTAAGGTCAAGACTTTTTAAAACATTTTTAAGACCTGCACAAATAAAATGAATACCATATGAGCAGGGTAGGGCAATGTCTATGGTAAGATATTAAACTGTAAAATGACTGTAAAAAATAGTTCAGACACAGGTTCTCTCAAAAACAAAACATTTTATAAAATTATAAACTTCACATTTCAGCCTTTAAACTATTTTAAGAAAACAGATGAGTCAAAATGATCAACTATATTAATTTGAACCAATATTATCTATCAAATATATGAATTAAATAACATATACTGTATTATAAAATATATTAATCTGTCTTAATTGTTTAGATTTTTATAATGCTTTAGATGCTTGTCGATCCACCAGTTCACATTTACAACTCTGCGTGTTTGCTGCCTAAAAATATGGGTCGATTTTAATTTTGGTCTGAACAAAAATAGCAGACGGGTCGATTGAAAATGTAAATTCACTCTCTGCCAGCAGGAGGCGCTTTCAGAATGGCAGAAATATAGCGTTTTTTTTTCGGTAAAGGCAGTTCACAAAGCAGCGCATCACCTGACTTTGAAACTGTAATGCTCATGTTTACTCAATGAAATCATAGCCTTTTAAAGTTTAATCATAACATTAAGCTGCATCACAACCATTGTTTGTTTGTATGTTTTTTTCACCCCCACATTTAAACCTCTTGACATCATAATTGGGACTTTCTTGTACCAATTAATATTTTTGGCCTTAAATTTGATACAACAATGCAAAACTTTTAAGACTTTTTAAGGACCCACGGAATCCCTGTGAAACTGAAAATCAATATGGGTAATTGGGTAATTGAACTTTTTCTGCAATAAGCTGTCTCCAGATATTTTAGTATGTGTTGTAGTATGTGTTATAGCTTATCCCCTTTGTGTGCATGATAGACTCTGACACAATCAAAACATGTCATCGGAAAATCATTAATTACATGTAACTGTCCAAAACCGAAAATTAATTTTTTAACGGTTTCAGTCAACTATTTGTTGTTGCTGAAATTGTTGCATCACTAATGAAAACGTCACTAATAACAAAAACAAATGCTGGGTGAAATGTTCCATCTCTACGTATTTTTATTTACTTTGTTTTGATGCATTTTGGGATTGCAACTTCTCACAACCACAGTGCTATCTTTAAACGTAGTGGTATAACAAGGCATCTTAGCCTAAGATGCTCTAAAGTGCTGTCTAGATAGGCAGGCTATTAGCTTTTGAAACAGAGCATATACATTTATACAATATTTTTAATTTTCTTTTAAAAAGACACCTTAATTCTCCTCTTGATGCGAGTATTAACTGCTACTCAAAGAGACAAGTCACATTGTCCTAACCAGCTTTGCAAGAACAATCAAGGGAAGTCGACCTTTGTGATGAATTAATAATTAATAAAGTAATTGGTCCAGCGAGTGGCCATCCATTGAGTACACACCAATGTCTATCCACGGACAAGCCCAGCACTGATTACTTTGGTCTGCTCAGCGTCAGAGGGCAAACAGGGTATCAAATATTCACCATGGAGAACACACACAATTTTGTGGAACTTAATAGAGTTTACCCTAAAAAAAAAGAAGCTATATTATAGAAAGGACTGGGCAGCGGTATACGCACCTGTAGACGTTGAAAGGCAGTTAGCCGCTGAGGTGACCTTGCGTGATTAGCACTGCCTCATTAAACAACCCCCTTTGGTATGGTGAAATCAGGTCATGTGTGAGGATGAGACTCATGTAGCCATAAAAAGGGCCAAACGAATGGACTTTATATTGAGAGACACAGCAAATCTACCATCTACTGTAGTCTTAAAATAATTTTAAAAATCAGCTCATTAAAAAATATATAGAAAGCTACTTTAAAACGAAATAATTCAAATCGAAAATAGAAACTCTTTCATTATGTAATCCCTAAAGATGCATTTCTCTCTAAAGGCACGTCCAATGAAGAGATGGCGAGCCATTTTTTTCATCACCATAATTGATGGATGTCTAAAATAAAAATAAGGAAAAGCCTAAAACAGGCCCCATTACAATTAGCATTTTATTTTATAATTCTGTACAATTGATTATTGATCTGTATTGATTTGTTAGTTTATTCGAGTTTAAGATTTGTATTTGACCTGTATTGATTTGTGTATTTATTCGAGTTTAATGCCGGTTTTTTTCTCTCTCTCTCTTTCTCTCTCTCTCTCTCTCTCTCTCTCTCTCTCTCTCTCTCTTTCTCTCTCTTTCCTTGTGGGAATGTACCTGCACAGTGATTGAATGTTTATAGTTAGAATGATCACCTGTTACTTATAAAGAATTGTATCAGTTCACGTAATTTGTGCCTGACGAAGACCTGATGGTCGAAACGTTGCCGCAATAAATTATTTTTATGGAGCAGTTACATCAGTGTGCGGACAATACGTTTGTATTTTTGCTACAGTTTGACTTTTTTTTTGTCCTGCACCTGAGCCCTCTGTGGGTTTGTGGGATGTGCACAACTTTCTTACACTTTAAAACACAAATTATAATGGCATATATGTAAAACTTTGTCCTATAATTGTATAGCTGCTTATATTTTCTGATTTTTATGTTGCTTTGTTCTGAATACCTTAAAATGTAAAGGATTTGCTGCAATGCAATTTTGTCTGATATGTGGATTATTTATTAGCCTATTTTTTTAATCCATGCAGCAATTGCTTTAATAACAGCTTTAAAAATTACTTTATTGCATTGCAGACGCATTTTTCACAAGGGGTGTGCGATATTGACAAAAAATTATATCTCAATATTTTATGGGATTTTATCAATAACGATAAATGGACGATATTTTGCTGAGTGTGATATTGTGCTGGTTCTGCCGAAGACAGCTGACTCCTAATGTTTTTAATATTCTTCATATTCTGTGTGGTGGTCAGTTCATACTGATATAAATTAATCTTTTCCAATAAGTTTCAACTGATTTTTGCATTTTATGGGCATTTTTACCTTTATAAAGCCATTTTTTCTGAAGGTGTCCATTATCTTTTGAGTCACATTCTTACATTTAATCAGGGAATTAGAATAATAAGACATTTGGGCTGTTACCAAGCATATTAAATAAACACAGACGCTGCATCTGAAGTGGCATTTAGATGTATTTACACACATGTATTTTGTTTAATGCAAGACATGAATGCATTTAACCTGCAATTACAAATGCATAAATAATGTTTTGATATAGTAAACATAAAACGTTGAATACTGATATTTGAAATGATTTAAAACATGAAAAAAAAGAAAAGAAAGAAAAAGCCGAAATTTGAAATTAAAACCGCCAGCAGGTGGCAGCAAATCACTGTTAATAACTGAGTGATTGCGATTGAACCGAATCATTTAAACGCTTGATTAATTCAGGAACGAAACACCGTCATGTTGCTCAGAGACACAAAACAGCACTGTGGCTCTATTCGGAATGATTTTTGTTGGCGAAATAGAGCAAAAACAAGCAATATGGTGTCTAAAACGTAAGTCTCTTAATTAACTTATTGTTTATTGAATT
>NW_015505277.1:2794068-2794409 GCF_001515645.1 Sinocyclocheilus grahami | reverse complement strand
TTATTGAATTCAATGTCACATTTGTAATCATGGTAATTTTTGGAGAAAAACTGCACTCTTCGTGTGAAATTTATTAACTATATGAAGTGGTATAAATATATAAATTTTCTGCCATCATGTCTTGAATTTGTGATCATTCTAAACGCATTTTAATAGACTGAATCATGCCGTGAAAGAAAACACACTAAATGCGCACACGCATCTAGTCTAGGCTTCACGTAATGTATGCGTGCGCTCTGTAGGGATGTTTTGAATGGTTTTTGCAAAATACTCGATAATGTCAAATCGCACATCGTTAAAACAACAATTACGATATTATCGCAGACGATATATATCGCACA
>NW_015505277.1:2790841-2792813 GCF_001515645.1 Sinocyclocheilus grahami | reverse complement strand
CAAGCAATATGGTGTCTAAAACGTAAGTCTCTTAATTAACTTATTGTTTATTGAATTCAATGTCACATTTGTAATCATGGTAATTTTTGGAGAAAAACTGCACTCTTCGTGTGAAATTTATTAACTATATGAAGTGGTATAAATATATAAATTTTCTGCCATCATGTCTTGAATTTGTGATCATTCTAAACGCATTTTAATAGACTGAATCATGCCGTGAAAGAAAACACACTAAATGCGCACACGCATCTAGTCTAGGCTTCACGTAATGTATGCGTGCGCTCTGTAGGGATGTTTTGAATGGTTTTTGCAAAATACTTGATAATGTCAAATCGCACATCATTAAAACAACAATTACGATATTATCACAGACGATATATATCGCACACCCCTACTTTTCACTATAAGTTTTAGGGTAGCTTGAATTAGTTGTATTCCCATTTGTAAAATAGCCTACAAATTAATTGTTGTAGGCTAACCCGATCTCATGAAAGTGCGTATAGCATGATTTTCTGGTTCTATTTGGCGTAATATTTATATGAAAAAAATTACTTTGGCATGCAAAAGACTGATAAATTCATAATTAATGGCATGGTCGGTTCAGTCGACAGAAATACAGAAATACAGGACACACAGGCCTATATTAACTGCTGAAATGTTTGCGGAGCAAATCTCAGGTTAGTCTGAGCGCTTATGGTATGCACAGTGCATACTAGGCATGGGACGATAACCTGTTTCAAGGTATACCGCGGTTTGGAAAAGTTACGGTTTCAAAACCACTAAAATTTTCAGTAGTAAAGCAGTCAGAGTCACATGTGTGTAGGATGGCCGAAAGAGGTGAATCCCTGGAACTTTTTCCCCCGTCGAAAAAGATGAAGTCTGCTGTATGGGAATTTTTTGGGTAACGTAGACTAACCATGTTCCATACACATGATGTTCCATACAGATGACATTTTAGCACCGATTGTTAAATAAATACTTCCAAGTCGTACATAAACTATATATCTGTGTCATCTTAATTTCTCCCTCTTTCACCCCCGATCAAGACAGAGACCCACCTGCCGTTTGTTTCAATGTTGAAATAAATACTATTTGGCTTGCTACCGAGGCAGATAGCATGGTTAATTAACTAGCTAACGTCAACAAGTTTCCTCCCTCACGTTACTTCTGCCTGTGAGTGAGATGGTGCCGACGGTGATGACTGCCTCCGTGGCGTGCTCTGCAGTTGTTTTTATGTTTTTGTTAGCTTGTCCTGTCTTTAGTTATATCCCTGCAATCAGTTTCACCAGAGACAAATTGCTGGACATTCGGCAGTACACACCACCCGATATTTCACCGGTTTACAATTATTCTGATGTTTTGCTGGACATTGTAGTCGGGGGAGCAGCGGCGCTGTTCAGACGCTTCAGGACACGAAGACGGGGGAAGCGAGCCAGCGCGCTCGTGAAGCTCAGGCAGCGCGGATTCAGGATGCCATTGCCTAGCATCCATCTGGCGAACCTCCGCTCTCTACCCAACAAAACGGATGAACTCCTTCTGCTCTCCCGGACAAATAAGGATTTTTCAAACTCTGCTGCTCTGTGTTTCACGGAAACCTGGCTGAAAGACATCATTCCGGACAGCGCATTGAGTCTCCCGGGCTTTCAGCTGTTCAGAACTGATCGCGATGCAGAATCAACGGGGAAATCATGCGGCGGCGGGACATGCTTTTACATCAATGAGAGGTGGTGTACAGATGTAACTGTGTTAAAGAAGATGTGCTGTTCAGATCTAGAAGTGCTCTTCATTAACTGCAAGCCTTTCTACTCGATGCGGGAGTTTTGCTCATTCATTCTTGTCAGTATTTACATTCCTCCGCAAGCGCATGTGAGCTCCACTTTACAGAAACTTGCTGATCAGATCACAGAGACAGAACAACAACACCCGGCTCTGTTTTAATCATTCTCGGGGACTTTAATAAAGCCAATCTCTC
>NW_015505277.1:2777711-2784195 GCF_001515645.1 Sinocyclocheilus grahami | reverse complement strand
CAAGCAATATGGTGTCTAAAACGTAAGTCTCTTAATTAACTTATTGTTTATTGAATTCAATGTCACATTTGTAATCATGGTAATTTTTGGAGAAAAACTGCACTCTTCGTGTGAAATTTATTAACTATATGAAGTGGTATAAATATATAAATTTTCTGCCATCATGTCTTGAATTTGTGATCATTCTAAACGCATTTTAATAGACTGAATCATGCCGTGAAAGAAAACACACTAAATGCGCACACGCATCTAGTCTAGGCTTCACGTAATGTATGCGTGCGCTCTGTAGGGATGTTTTGAATGGTTTTTGCAAAATACTTGATAATGTCAAATCGCACATCATTAAAACAACAATTACGATATTATCACAGACGATATATATCGCACACCCCTACTTTTCACTATAAGTTTTAGGGTAGCTTGAATTAGTTGTATTCCCATTTGTAAAATAGCCTACAAATTAATTGTTGTAGGCTAACCCGATCTCATGAAAGTGCGTATAGCATGATTTTCTGGTTCTATTTGGCGTAATATTTATATGAAAAAAATTACTTTGGCATGCAAAAGACTGATAAATTCATAATTAATGGCATGGTCGGTTCAGTCGACAGAAATACAGAAATACAGGACACACAGGCCTATATTAACTGCTGAAATGTTTGCGGAGCAAATCTCAGGTTAGTCTGAGCGCTTATGGTATGCACAGTGCATACTAGGCATGGGACGATAACCTGTTTCAAGGTATACCGCGGTTTGGAAAAGTTACGGTTTCAAAACCACTAAAATTTTCAGTAGTAAAGCAGTCAGAGTCACATGTGTGTAGGATGGCCGAAAGAGGTGAATCCCTGGAACTTTTTCCCCCGTCGAAAAAGATGAAGTCTGCTGTATGGGAATTTTTTGGGTAACGTAGACTAACCATGTTCCATACACATGATGTTCCATACAGATGACATTTTAGCACCGATTGTTAAATAAATACTTCCAAGTCGTACATAAACTATATATCTGTGTCATCTTAATTTCTCCCTCTTTCACCCCCGATCAAGACAGAGACCCACCTGCCGTTTGTTTCAATGTTGAAATAAATACTATTTGGCTTGCTACCGAGGCAGATAGCATGGTTAATTAACTAGCTAACGTCAACAAGTTTCCTCCCTCACGTTACTTCTGCCTGTGAGTGAGATGGTGCCGACGGTGATGACTGCCTCCGTGGCGTGCTCTGCAGTTGTTTTTATGTTTTTGTTAGCTTGTCCTGTCTTTAGTTATATCCCTGCAATCAGTTTCACCAGAGACAAATTGCTGGACATTCGGCAGTACACACCACCCGATATTTCACCGGTTTACAATTATTCTGATGTTTTGCTGGACATTGTAGTCGGGGGAGCAGCGGCGCTGTTCAGACGCTTCAGGACACGAAGACGGGGGAAGCGAGCCAGCGCGCTCGTGAAGCTCAGGCAGCGCGGATTCAGGATGCCATTGCCTAGCATCCATCTGGCGAACCTCCGCTCTCTACCCAACAAAACGGATGAACTCCTTCTGCTCTCCCGGACAAATAAGGATTTTTCAAACTCTGCTGCTCTGTGTTTCACGGAAACCTGGCTGAAAGACATCATTCCGGACAGCGCATTGAGTCTCCCGGGCTTTCAGCTGTTCAGAACTGATCGCGATGCAGAATCAACGGGGAAATCATGCGGCGGCGGGACATGCTTTTACATCAATGAGAGGTGGTGTACAGATGTAACTGTGTTAAAGAAGATGTGCTGTTCAGATCTAGAAGTGCTCTTCATTAACTGCAAGCCTTTCTACTCGATGCGGGAGTTTTGCTCATTCATTCTTGTCAGTATTTACATTCCTCCGCAAGCGCATGTGAGCTCCACTTTACAGAAACTTGCTGATCAGATCACAGAGACAGAACAACAACACCCGGCTCTGTTTTAATCATTCTCGGGGACTTTAATAAAGCCAATCTCTCACGTGAACAGACAAAATACAGACAGCACATCACATGTCCCACCAGAGAGACTGTGTTACACCAGTCTGTCTGAAATCCTGTGCTGACCAGCTGGCCCCCATCTTCACACAGATCTTCAACAGATCACTGGAGCTGTGCGAAGTCCCTTCATGCTTCAAACGCTCCACCATCATCCCCGTCCCAAAGAAACCTCAACAAAATGGAAAGACCTGTGGCTCTAATGTCTGTGGTCATGTAGTCTTTTGAAAAACTGGTGCTGGCCCACCTGAAGGACATTACTGGACCCTTGCTGGATCCTCTTCAGTTTGCCTACAGGTCTTTGGACGATGCAGTCAACATGGAACTGTATTATGTTCTATAACATCTAGACAGACCAGGGACTTATGTGAAGATCCTGTTTGTGGACTTCAGCTCGGCCTTTAACACTATCATCCCAAACCTCCTCCTGCCCAAACTAACTCAGCTCTCCGTGCCCACCTCCGTCTGTCAGTGGATCACCAGCTTCCTGACAGACAGGCAGCAGCTAGTGAGGCTGGGAAAAATTCTCTCCCCACTGCTCTTCTCCCTGTACACCAACGACTGCACCTCTAAAGACCCCTCTGTCAAGCTCCTGAAGTTTGCAGATGACACCACATTCATCGGCCTCATACAGGACGGTAACGAGTCTGCTTACAGACAGGAGGTTAAAGAGCTGGCTGTCAGGTGCAGTCTCAACAACCTGGAGCTCAACACGCTCAAAACTGTGGAGATGATAGTGAACTTCAGGAACTTCTGTGTTTTTTGTTCTGTCACTGTCATTCTGTTACACTGTGGAAGCTTCTGTTACGAAAACAAATTCCTCGTATGTGTAAACATACCTGGCAATAAAGCTCATTCTGATTCTGATTCTGATTCTTCACAGAGCGAGGAACAGCAGAAACTATGTTTCTTAAAAATAAAATGTATTGTGTTATGTATTATTAATATTAATGACAGAGATTTTACCATAGTACACCTTTTTATCACTGTTTACCTGTGGTAAAATTAATGATTTGAAGAAATAAAAACAAAGTGGCCTGTTCCAATTTACATATAAAAAAATATTTTGGGGTGCTTAGATTCAGTATTGAATAGGAATGAAGTTCATAGGTGGAAAAGTATTAACAACTCAATAAGTACCTGAATAAATATTTTAATGTTTTTTTGTTGTTGTTGTTGTAGCTCTATTTACTTATGTATTTTATTTGATGGAGTTGGTTTGTAAAATCAACGATTTAACATTTTACAGATAAGAATTCATAAAATGAGTTTTAAGGCTATGCAAATTTTGCAATGAATCACCTCTGAATTTCTCATTTGATAAAGGAATGCATGGATCATTAAAAATGTAACTTTTAAGTTTTAAGGGGAAAAAAACTACTTGCATTTTCGTCCTTGCGATATGATTGACTGAAATCAATCGATTATTTGTGTTTCTCTGACACATTGTAAAAGTAATGTGCACATAAACACTGCCATTGATCTGATGTTATACTTGTTATTCTCTTGTTGTTTCCAGTCACTGTTTTGGACTGATATATTTCCAATCGTGGCTGCTTATATCCATAGATGAAGACTCAACAGTTCCACCCTAATATCCATTTAGATGTAATTCCGTGAAAGATCCTGTATCTTTTATTTGATGCTTAGCTGTCCATGCAAATTGCAGCGAGGTCAGGCTCTAATCGAAGCCTTGCACTCGGTGACTCTAAGTGCCTCAGAGCTTTGCTAATTGGCCCTTTGAACGCTAATGCTAAAGAATGATTGATGTGCTCTGAAAAATGAGACTCCACAATCAGCATTTGGGCAATGAGGGAAATCTGAATGACAGCAAATGAGAAGAAGTCTGTCTCTGAGGCGGTTAGGCACCTACAGAGGGACCAGTTGGTAAAAAATAAGAGCAGTAAATAGGTTTGTGTTAGGCAGAGTGTAATTACGATGATGGAAAATTACACTTTTGTTTAGCGCCTGGGTTTTGTACACAAATCAGATGGCGTAGCAGCGAAAACAGCTTCATTTCAGGAGGTTCAGAGGTGAGGAGTCTAGAGGCAGATGTACGAGAGGGTTTTGCTGATTCCATCCATTCGCACTGAATAAGCTCTGTAATGATTTATTCCTGTTTGTATGGCGTAGACTGCACTCCCTCTTGCTAGTCGCTCATGTATTATTTGTTATGGTAGTGGTTTCCAGCTGTGAGCACCAGCTCGGTGCTTTAAAGTGAAACGCCGGGGTTTCCACTCGCTTTGCTTTCCTAAAATTACCGCATCTAAGACAACACATTCATAATGCAGCGCAAAATGGTAGTGTGGAATTATTAACTTTTTGTAAAATTCTGAAATAATGAAGAAGCAGAGCCTGGCACGGGAGTGTTGTTTGTGGTGTATTCAGCATCGCCTTTTGCACATCACCTCAGTGTTCACGAATTATTCTTATATCACGTATATTATTCTTCGGTGTTGTTTTGGCAGAGAAAAAAAAATGAGATTATTTAGTTTTTAAAGAAAAAGACATGCTGCCAAAGCAGCTAAAAAGTAGCAAGACATGTTTACACAAATTGAAATATGAATAAATAAGAAAAATGAGACTTTTATATGCATACAAGGTGATAACTGAAATTAGGGGCGGGCGATATGACCAAAATCTTATATTGCGATATGAGTAATTTTATTTATTTGTAATTTTTATATGTCGTTATTTTTGCTTTTATTAAGATTTTTATGATATGAAACAATTTGATACCATATAATTTTTGTAATTCTTGTAACCAGTGCCAATATCACAAAAAACTAATACAAGCCAAAAATAAATAAAGAAAAAAGAGAAAAACCCAAGCTCACTTAAGATAAGTAAACAAGAAACTAATTACAAGCAATAGAGAAAAAAACTACAAGAAATGCTACATTGTATGAATTAATCAAAAACACTGCATAGTCTTCACTGTGTAAATTAAACATATATTTCTTCTGTTACAACAGTGATTTAGTCAAGAGCAGTGAGAGATTTTCTCTCAGATGTATGAGATTTTCTCCCCTTTAAGACCGAACATCCATATCCAATATAATGTTACACATGCGGTTTATTTATCAGCTGTTTACATTCACTTAAGACCATAATGACTGTGTTTACGAGGCTGCACGCAAAGACGGACATTTTGACACGTGTATTTAAATGTTCAAGGCCAACAAAGTAACAAAAATACTCACAAGTTCTATGAGCAGCGGATTCATATGCTCAGACCGCACTCAAAAACAGCCTCACAGACAGCGCACACATATAGCACTGTTGTTTGCATTCCAACGGCTTAAAATGTGTGCAAACGATACATTTTCGTGACCAAATGATTCTGTCAGCTCCAGTTGAAGTAAAAAGTGCCTGAGAACAACGTGTTGTCGTGATTCAGTATCCACTGTCAGATGATATGTTGTCAGTTTTATTCTAACATTATTTTCGCAATTCGTCATGAAATTTTAAAAAGTATCACTAAAAATAAACTTTTTTTATTTCCTGTTACCTTAGAAGACTGTACTAGTGTTGTGATTTGGTAATGTAATGGTAATAAAATTACGGGCCCATGATGTTGCGGTTACATTGGCAATACGTCATAAAATTACAAAAGAATTATGAATATACTGTAGCACATTCTTGGTTATCTTATAACCTTAGGAGTTCTTACTGATGACATTGTGAGTTGTTAATTTTAATGGAATGAAACTACATGACATCCTAGCTACATTATCAATTAATAACACTAGAAATTATCAAAAATTACCAATACATTACATAACGTCTCCAGGTTATACATGTAACCATGGTTCCCCGAAGGGAACGAGACGCTGCTTCGAAACGCTACGGGAACGCCTCCAGCGTGACCACGCTCTGAATCACATGTGTAATCAGTCCAATGGATGGGCTAGACGTCAAGGGCGGGGTGACGTAGCGACCAGGAAGCATAAAAGCATGCGCGGTGAAACCGGCGTCAGCTTCTAGAAGTGAAGCAAGCGCTGGCAGGGATGCCGGAAGTATGGCCTTGAGACGCAGCATCTCGTTCCCTTCGGGGAACCATGGTTACATGCGTAACCTGGAGACGTTCCCCTTCAAGAACTCGAGCTGCGTCGAAACGCTACGGGAACGAGAATGCCCATGCCGCCAGACTTGCAAATCCCTGCCTAGTGTGGAAGAGCACAACTAAGGCTAGAGAAAAGGGAGCCAGGAGTGGCTAAAGTAGGTGGGGCCCGCCATCCCGAAGGCAAACTTCTGGAGGAGTCTGATCCACCACTTAGCATAATCTTCTCTGGCCGGAGGCCTCGGAGGAAACGTGTAAGAAGAGGGTGTCTTCCCACTGAATGGCCACCGAGAGGGGCGTGGTAGGCCGCCACGAAGACCTCTAGGGTAGAGTGGGTCAACCCTGTGGATAAACAGGCCTGCAGGAACTACAGAACTGTACCAAACGGGCAGTTAGCTGGGTCGAGCTGGCGGTCTCCGCACCAAGAAGTA
>NW_015505277.1:2770820-2776434 GCF_001515645.1 Sinocyclocheilus grahami | reverse complement strand
GCCGCCAGACTTGCAAATCCCTGCCTAGTGTGGAAGAGCACAACTAAGGCTAGAGAAAAGGGAGCCAGGAGTGGCTAAAGTAGGTGGGGCCCGCCATCCCGAAGGCAAACTTCTGGAGGAGTCTGATCCACCACTTAGCATAATCTTCTCTGGCCGGAGGCCTCGGAGGAAACGTGTAAGAAGAGGGTGTCTTCCCACTGAATGGCCACCGAGAGGGGCGTGGTAGGCCGCCACGAAGACCTCTAGGGTAGAGTGGGTCAACCCTGTGGATAAACAGGCCTGCAGGAACTACAGAACTGTACCAAACGGGCAGTTAGCTGGGTCGAGCTGGCGGTCTCCGCACCAAGAAGTACAGTTTCCTCATAGAGGGAGCTCTGGATGGAGGATGGTCTCAACAGCCTCGGTTGAGAGACCGGAAGCTATGAGTTGTGCCTCCTCAGAGGCCACACCCACAGCTTCCACAGCTCCGGCAGGGGGCATGCCCTCCGCATGTGAGAGGAGATCTCTGCTGACGGGAATCTCTCATGGAGCACAGTCGAGGAGAGAAATCAGGTCCGAGAACCATACTCGGCCCTGGCCAGAACGGGGCTACTGGCACTCGACTGACTTCGTGCCAGTGCACTCTCTTCCAGAACTCCCGGGAGCAGAACAATCGGGGGAAAGGTGTACAGACGAAGCCTTGGCCACGTCTGGACCATTGCATCCAACCCCAGTGGAGCTGGATGAGTCAGAGAGAGAACCAGAGGGGGCCGTGCGGTATCATATGAGACGCAACAGATCCACCTGAGCCTGGCCAAAGACTCTCCAAGTCTGCTTCACCCCTCGGGGTGAGGCATCTTTTCCCGGGGCCTTGGCCCCTGCCTCGAGAGGATGTCTGCCCCCACATATATAAGAGACCACTGCTGTGTTGTCGGTGCGCACCAACACATAGCGATCTCTTAGGTCTGGGAGGAAGTGTTTCAAAGCTAGAAACACGGCCAGCATCTCCAGTCAACTTATGCGCCACGTTAGATGGCGGCCGCTCCACAGGCCACGGGCCGAGCGGCCACTCATGACCGCTCCCAAGAGATGTATCCGTCACTAGCATATGCGGCGACCAGGAGCTCCCAGCACCAGGCCCTGAGAAAAGAAACAGGGTTTCCTTCACATGTCTAAGGCACGTAGGCACCGCCGCGTGACCTTGAGCATGCAAAGCGGGTTTCCCTCGGGGAGAACCCCTTGGTCTTAAATCACCACTGTAGGGGTCTCATGTAGAGCAGGCCAAAATTAACCACGTTGGATGCAGCTGCCTTCAGACCCAGCAGTCTGGAACTGTTTGACAGTGAGTGACCGGCCTTCTCTCACTCTTGCGACTGCGGTGAGGATCGACTTGATCCGAGCAGGAGACATACGTGCCTGCATCGTGGTCGAATCACACACCACGCCCAGATAAGTGGTTCTCTGATAAGTGGAGAAAGCACACTTTTCTTGGCGTTTAGTCTTAACCCCAGCTCTTTCGTGTGAGCGAGAATGACATCTCGATGTCGAACCGCCATCTGCTCTGATTGAGCTAATATCAACCAATCGTCGATGTGGTTGAGTCGTGAAAGTGTGGGGTGAGAGTGCAGGGCCAAAGGAAGAACTCGGTGTTGGTAAGCTTTTGCCCCGAAAAGCAAACCTCAGGAACCTGTGATGAGGAAGGATGGAGACATGTGCATCTTTTAGATTGATCGTGCCAAACCATGTCCTCAGACTTGATCTGAGACACGACTTGTTTGAGTGCGAGCATGATGAACTTCAGTCGCCTGACTGAGCGGTTCAAATGAAGCAGATCTAAAATAGGACGCCATCCTCCATCCTTCCTCGGAACGGTGAAGTACCGACTGTAGACTCTGCTACGTGAGGAGGGACCACCTCGATGGCCTCCTTTCTCAAAAGAGTAACTACTTCTGCTCCATGACCAGAGCCTGCTCGGGACCCACCATAGTGGGGATGACCCTGTTTAAACTGAGGCAGAGGAGAACTGGATTCTATAGCCTCACTCTACAGTGTACAGGACCCACGAGACACGTTAGTCTACTGAGGGAATCAGTCTCTCAAGACTGACCTCTGGTGTAATCAGAGCGGCTAGCTTGGTGCCCTGATGCAGCGAACCGGCAGGGGATGGCCGTACTAGCTGCTCTAGAGACCTCCGTGGAGGTTGCGAGCCTCTTAGCACTGCTACGTTTCCGGCGGTAACTGAGAGAAGCGCTCGCCAGAGACCGCTACGCCCTGGAACACCGGCAGGGTTGACAGACTGATCTCCTGAGGGCACTGAGGAGAGTGGCACCGTGTAATGCGGTGTACACCGCTCTTCCCCAGAGGGAGCTGGCCCTCAGAAGTCCTATAGGCCTTAGGCGTTAGGAAGTTTTAGATGGAGACTATCCAGCTAAAATGATGGTCCGCAGAACCGCCTTCCACTAAAAGCCTTCAGCCTGGGAGCGCCACTCTGACTGTAGACTTTGCGTAGTACGAGAAGTGACGCTCCCAGAATGAGGAGCTGGAACACGGTAGGTTGGGACTACTCCCGCCCAGCAGCCCCTGCTGACCGCCTCAACCTCCTCAGAGGAAGAGAGGTAAACACGTGCTCTTACTCCAGAAATGTTTATCCCAAGAGCCCCTGTATATCTAACTTCTCATAGTCAGATAAATACTTCATTTTATTCCTCAGAATTAAATGCAATCAAACAACCAAAGGAGTAAACAGTCTGGTGTGATAAGATTCATATCAAAAATCGAAAATGATATATCTAACTTCTCATAGTCAGATAAATACCTCATTTAATTCCTCAGAATTAAATGCAGCCAAACAACCAAACAAGTAAACATGGTCTGGTGTGGTAAGATTCACATCAAAAACTGAAAATTATGTAACACACGTGTTGCCTCGGCAGCGCGCGAGCCGCTTGGTCACACAAACAATATCAATCTCCTCGGAGAAAAATAGCTGCAGCAGCAAGCTCTCACTCAGAGGGGGAAGAAACTGCAGCGCGGGCTTCCGAGCCTCGAGAGAGAGCGCTGGATCTAGGGAGTGCAGGCAGAGAAAGGGCGAGCCGTCTCCAACCCATCCGCTAGATCCACGTGCAATCCCCGCGATCTGAATTGCCGCCATGCCTCAGCAATAGCGGGACCGAACCGCGAGCTCGCAAGCACAGACACACTCCTTGGAGCGTGCTCGGTGGGAGCGGAGCGTTCAGCGGGGAGAAGCACAATCAGCCGAGCCCTCGAGCCCTCTCACCGGGGGGAAAGAACCGCAGCGCGGGTTTCCGAACCCCGAGCGCGGGCGCTGGATCTGGTAGGTGAGGAAGAAGATAGGGACTCGCCCGTCTACATTTCCTCCACCGGATCCATATGCGAACCCCACGAGCACAGCCGCCGCTCCGCCTTGGCGAAAGCGGGGCCGGCGCCGCGAGAAATGAGAGCTGACGCTGCGTGTTTTGCTCACAAGCAGACAACACATAAACTGTGTGTATCCCCACCCGAAATGTAACGCGGGCAGGGGAGAACACACAGCCTGAGATGCTGCCTACTCTCGCCGTGTGTTTGTCTACACTTGTATTGGTAAAATAAAGAGTGATAATGGACAGACAACACCAAATAAGACTGACACACACAGAACGCTTGTTGAATGACAGAAAGCTGATGCCGGTTTCACAGCACGTGCTTTTATGCTTCCTGGTCGCTACGTCATCCCGCCCGTGACGTCTCGCCCATCCATTGGACTGATTACATGCTGGAGGCGTTCCTGTAGCGTTTCGACACAGCTCGAGCTCCTGAAGGGGAACTTGTATGTTGAGCGTTAGCTGGGAGGGTTTACATGCAAATTAATAAACTCTTCAATTTGCACACTTCTAAGTTGACAGATATTTAAAGTGTTAACATGCACAGCCAAATCAGAGTAACTGAAAAAAATGTAGGTGTTTCCAACAAGTTGTGCTCATGCAATTTAAACTTAAAACAGAAATAAGATAATTGTGGAGTTGTTCGCAAGAGTTTTTGTATGTCACAAGAATTCTCGACACAGAAAGTACATTGTTGTGTTTGTGGAATGTGTGGTTATGGCTGACATTTAAAAACAGGTTAAAAATGGAAAGAAAATTGAGACTATTTCCTTTTTAAACTGTTTTGGCACATCCTGCGGCTACTGTGGGAATACAGTTGAAAATAAACTACCAAGACTCATTCAGAGGGTGGTCACAGTAAAAAATAAAAAATACTGAAACATAAAAAGGAGTGAGTGAGAGAGAGACAAAAAAGAAAAAAAACTGAAGTCTGAGGTGAACTACTCTCCAACAATAACGGGGTGGATGAAAACAGGCCTCGCTGTGAGTGAGGATCAAGAGAAGTGGGGTGTCTGCGCTGAGTTTGCAGGAGCTCTGCCTCATTACGGATGCTGAGCTGCAGTTGATTCAGTCAAGGCCAGGTGGGTTGCAAAAGCCCCCACCAGATTCCTGCAGAGATGAGAGGGAGAGAGTTGTCACACTAATGTTTTTCTCTTTTTTTTTAGTTTCTTGATCAGAGTTTGTGTTGCAGTGAAGTCAGGTTTGGGGGAGGAGTAGAGAAGGCCTTGGAGAGCTAGTGGACCAAATGCACGTCAAACTCTTAAAGAGAAAAGAACTGCGCTGCAAGACTCTAGTGTTTCTGCGTAGCTAACTGTGGGGTGATTTCACACAGTTGTTCTGCACAACAGTTGCATTTATCCACAATCTTGGCTTTCTGTGTTTTCACTGTTATATGGTAGGGGGAGCTATACGCATCCTCTGAAAGAGTACTGTATCTCTTGTTCAAGCACAAGCGAAGGAGAAGCAGAAACAAGTGATTGCATATGTAAGCAGATGCATATGTAAAATAACGAGCATCAAGCATTAAACAGCATATAAATCAAAACTGCTTAATGTTACCAAATGAAATGTTGACCAAGGGAAGTGCTACAGGACTGTGCGAACTTTGAGGGAGTTGATGGAAGAAATCAACTCCATCAGTGTTTTGATCACCATTATGAATCGAATCCAGATGTAGTCTTGTACAGAAATGCAATTTTCTCAGCTTTTTGTTCAAAATGTTGACCTTTTTATGAAACGCGAGAGACTGAGAGTTGGTCCCTATACTAAAGTGTTACCTTATTTACTTATTTTTTAATGTATTTTATTTATTTATTTATTTTAATGCAGTGGTTCTTTCTTTCGACATATTGCATGTTCAGATATTCATAAGATAAAATATTCTGGTGGCCATGACATTTTTGTGAAAATGATCAGAAACGCTGGCGATGGCTGGCAACTTTAAAAAAAATGGCAGCAGGGAAAGAGTTAACTAATTGTCTATGCCATGCATATTTAAATAGCCATTTTCAAATTAGTCTCTTTTTATGTGAATTACATAATAGATTTCATTCACAAATTTATCACTATTTACCTTCCAGAACTGGCGCTGTACTACTACTGCTCATGGAAAGTTTGTGGTAAACAGAATTTTGCACAAACATTTTCTAGTAATAACAGAAGCGATGATTCACCAGATGATGGAGAAGAGCATTCTAATTCACTGTGTGATGGATCTGTTTGTTTGAACAATGTAGTCAATATCTGGTATATAT
>NW_015505277.1:2755036-2770593 GCF_001515645.1 Sinocyclocheilus grahami | reverse complement strand
GAACAATATAGACTATATCTGTTATATATATATATATATATATATATATATATATATATATATATACACACTGGTTGCCATAGTAATGACTCAAGTGCTGCCACAATGACAGGAGACAAGAGAAGAGAGCAACTGTCAATGTGGGAAGAGAGGACTGAAAACTGGACATTTTGCCTTTTCCAATATGACATCTCACTATCATGCAGATACATCTTGAAAAAAAAAACTCCTTGCAATCTGACAGACTGAAAGGCAGTTCCAAATTTAATTGCATTTCAAACTACATTTGAATGTAGGTTTATTAGGTTTAAAAATTAGATTTTTTTTTCTGTTAGGACTAAAATCAAATAAATCAATTTGAGTTTAATGAAAAAGTAACTTACAACTGCACCCATGTGACTGGGGACCAATAGATGAGCGGTGAACAGCTAAACAAACAAAAACACTAACAAATAAATTGAATCTGAAGCAGATAATTGACTAATCCAACTAAAACATGGACAAGGAATTTTTGTCTTTCTTTCTACCTAATCCTTATGATAATAACCATCCACTCTAGTGGTGCGAATCATTTCTCAGTATCAAGGTTATCTTCATGGTAAGGTAATCCAGTGTGCCTCAGGTTAAGACTAACAGTAATTTGGTTCAGTACCTCTAAAGATTTGCTCCATGAATCATAATAGTCTTATCGCTAAACGGTCAGCATTATAAGAACATGTTCCCCTCAAAAGCAGCCAACTGAACACTGTCAAGCAGCATGAACTCTTAACTGATTGAAATCTTATTCCAGGCACTTGCCAAACAAAGAACATCCCTAAATTGCTACAGCAGGCAGCCGACCAACATCTGACAACTTGAGAGATGTGTTCTTTTGAGTGATCTCTGAGGGATCATTCGGTCCATCACACTTATGAAGTCGGAGAGCAGAGAGGAAAATAAACAGTTTTGGCTGATGCTCGGGAGTCATCTCCTGTTAACCACCTAACGTAACCCCATTCTCTCCAGCACACTGCCAGAGCAGCGATTTCATCAAACCTGCTGAGTGGTCAAGTCCCCAGGCACACCGGAACAATGGCTGTAACAAGCCGTGCTCTCATAGACTGAGCCAGAGTGATCTGCAACAGTTATAGACCTGAGACTAACTGCAAGGCTCAGATAAGCGACATTTGATGAAATGCATGCACATGTTTTTTGAGAGTTGCCTATATCTAATCCCAGGCAATGTGTTGCGACTGAGTGCTTTTCAAGGAAAGACAACTGAATCTCAGCAAGGAACCAATATCACCTGGTTCAACTTGCCCTTACCTTAACCTTTAGAATATGTCTCGACTGGAAAACTGATAAACTCAGAATGAGCTAAGTCAACTGGAGGCCATCATAAAGTGTGTGATTTCTCCACCACTGGTGGCACCAAATGAAACTGTAACTGGGTCATATACAACAACATTAACTCTGTTTGTCCATGCATACATGTTTATGTCTATGTCTACAGACAGACAATACAAAGTATGTTGTGAGCACTTTTTAAGCCTCAAATGTTACAAGCAGAATAGTTTAGGTTAGATGAGTAGACATCCTTCACTGTTGTTTGAGATATAGTAGTCTTGACAACCAGTTATGTTTTGTTCTGGACCTTGTTTACACCCAAATGTGACTCTGACTATAGGATTTTGTTGAATAAAATGCTTAGATATGTCTAAAGTTATCTTTTTTTAAGATTGGTCTAAAGACAGTTAAAAAACATAGATAAAGTAAGACTGATTAACCATTGCCTAATTGGTAGTTGGCCAGACTTAAGAAAGGTTGCCAGGCCTGCGTTACAAAACTAGCCCAATTGCTACTTAAAACAAGCCCAATCATGGCCAAAACTAGCCAAAACGTGTTCGAGGGAAATATGGCTTCAAAGTCGTGTTTTGGGTTTGTCCCCCTCAGTCTGCGGGGTCAGGATTTTGACTCACGGCAACAGTACAAAAGCAGCCCAATTCCACGGGAAAACCGCAGACTTGGCATCACTATTATTAAGACACAGTTTGGCATTCAAACAAAAGTTCAAAAGCTGTCACTGAGGTGATACCTTTTCAAAAGGTACTAGTACATACCTAATTAATATGCACCCTTTAGGTACTATTATGTATACTGAAATGCACTCTTTAGGGGTAAATAGTTTACAAAGGTTTTTTTTAAAGGTACTGGCCCAGTGACAGCTTTTGTACCTTTTTTTTCGGAGGGTGTAGTGACTGTTTATGCAACCATGTGTAAATGGGACCAGGGATCAAATATGGAAATCTACACAGTAATTTCTTAAACAACCAACACTGTGTAGAATGTATCTTGTGGAGTTTTCCTTGACCTGAGCCTCAGGATAACAATAAGTGGCCACTTAGGACACTTAAGCCACCCCTCACCACACACACTGGCACAAACACTGCAACACATGTAGATGAGCACCTCTCGGGGAGCCATTTCCTGAAATCTTCAATGTGATAGTGTTACTGAGATGAATGGCAAGACCTCTGGATATTAAAACTTTGACAAATTCTACCTTGTTGCCAGCCATTATGGATCTGCTCTCTAAACAGTCCACACCATGATTGCTGCCATCTCTGCTATCAATCAGAGGTCCCTCTGTAAATGCCAAGCCCGATAATTAATGATAGATTTACAGCACTGGTGCTAATGAAAGGTTTACAGCCACAAAGGATACTTGGCAACAGAGCAGCCGTAGGAGCTATCTGAGCTATGACAGCAAGCCCCACATCAATTCTTGCCGGTAGACAGGTGCACATGATGGGCAGTCCAGTCGAGGCAATGACAATTGTAGGAGAGGATAAAGAATGGGGACGCGGCGCAGATGAACGGTGACGCGCCAAAAGGAAAGCAATCGACATCGGCATGGCATCGTAGACAGCCGTTTAACTTTCCGCCTCGTGGCTCTTGTGGCACTCGCTGTTGGGACCATGCTTGACAAACTATTTAATTCAGTTTCACCCACACCCCAATTCTCAGGCGAAACAACACATTTCTTTCCTTCAAACATCTATTCTCTTTCTGTCTCTCTTTCCACATATTGCCCTGCTTGCAATTTATTACCTTTTAAAACCATGGTTCAGTTGTTACCCCAGCTAAGTCTCTCTGCAGCCGGTGGCTTATTAAGTTTCTATGGCAACCTGCCACATCCACTCGTGCTGTATTCCACCCGACTGGGACCCCACAGGGTAAATGTGTGGGAGGAAAGATGGGGGCTAACGGTGGGAAGGATTTGGGGATAGGCGAGCAAACAGGCTGTGCTGGTGCTTATTGCACTGTGCTCCATTTAACTGACAATTGACTACCCAGTGTGGTTCACACTTTGACCACAGGAACTGCTGCTGTTTTTCATCATTTTGCCCAAATGTCGCAAGGATCGTACACAGGAATACATACTTTGAGAGCTTCCTACGCCACAAAAAGGCATAATCGATTAAGCATAAGATTTTTGACACTGATTAGCTAGTGAAAGATTCAGCACCTTTGCTTTGTTCATTTTAATAGTCACTTTGAAGGTAGATGTGATATAATAGGATAAAATTAATAAACCTCATTTGATAATGCATTCCAATATTGCATGAGAAATCAAAGTATCTCTAGTATAGAGTTTTCTGCACCATGGAAAATTAATTATTCTGATTGCTCAAAACAATCTGTCTTCAGAATATTCTTGGAGCTACGGCACTTGATTAAAGTTCCTAAGTCCAATTTAGCACAATAATTTTCAGGCTGCTCTGCTAACTAAGAAACATTAATATCTAATAGGGGGTTCTGTGGTAAATTTTCTATAAATCAATCCAAATCAATTTCAGAGGATGATAGCTATATTAATACATTTGATGGATTTGCATATTAAGGTTTGCAAAGATCTAAAGATCTAATATCTAAAGTAAAAAAAAGTTCAATTGGATTCTTAGACTGCTACTCTCTTCTTTAACTTCTTCCCAGGATGTCCAGACTTCCACTAATTTGTTACTGTCACGTGTCAGCATTAGGCCATTATTGTTTATCACAGTCGCACTCCTTGGGACAGCAGACACTGTGTACATCCCTCATCAATGTGAAACGCAGAAACCCACAGGCTGCATTCATAGCATTGAAGAAATTACTCAAACTCCTGGAACAGTTTGTAATGGGCAGGCCTGCTACCAAGAACAGGAAGTTTAGATAACACAGGTACTGATGTAACGAAAAACATGTGCAAAGAATGGAGCGATAGCGAGGCTTGAATAAAAGAACAAAAGGTAGAAATGTATGGCAGTCTTGGATTTAACAATGAAGATACAGTTTTACAGAGCTTTGTTCAAGGCTGAGCAGCTTGCATGATTAATGCCTTTTGTATTTGATTTGTCCAAAGGTTTTTGCATTCTTTAAAAAACACATTGACATAAAATAACCATCTAACTTTTATTTGCCTTCAAAATAACTTTTCAACACAAGAAAACCAACTTCATCCACCAACACAATTGCATCACTAAGATAACAGTAACATCTCTTTATATTTGAAGAAGTGAAGGAGACACTAGCAAAACAAGGTCTGAAAACAAATGATGTCTGCTTTAATAAAAAGAGGGTCAGCGAGGTGAGCGCCATCCATGGGCAGCTTGTTTTAAAAAAAGTCCCTTCCGATATGTGGGCCAGATACACTAGTAACCACATAGCCATATCTATTTCTAACAAACATAATCAGTTGGAATTGGTGATATTATGTTTTATATCAAGAATGGATTCCTTTCCCCATTCTGTTTCCTCCTCTTTACACCTGGGCTGATAGGAGAGGAAGAAGGTGAGGTGGTTCGAACGATAACAGCACCGGGACAAGCTCCAGTTTATCAGCTCTGCAGTCGCAATGTTGCACATTCCTTCCATAATCCATTCACTGCCCCCAAGCAGCCCTGGCAACAAAGGGGTCATTCTGCAAGAATGTAGTGAGCTCATGGCAGAGGCATCCGCTGGGTGGTGAAGACCTTGGCTCGATTGCCAGCTCTATCTCTCCCGGCAGTCAGAGGATGGTGACCGTAAGTTTTGCCAAGTAGGACATGTTCCTTGATCAACATCTGGTCAAAGACATACAGCCCTAACCTTAACTCAAGAGTAACCAACCCTACTCCCCCTGGAGAACTACCTTTATGCAGACTACAGTTCCTACACTATTCCAACACACCTGTTGGTTATAGAGTGTTGCAGGGATGATGTATTTTTGTAGGCCAAAACCCAGAGACAAGTTAGCATTTTAGCATTCCTGGTTCCATCATCCTGAAGTCAATGGGATTTTGAATGTTGTGTTCATTTGTGAAGATAATCATGATGAATAAAATTCAGGTCGGTGCTGCCTTCATTTACTTGCTCATTTTCATCACTTTCTATGTAATTCTCGAGCACTGACTTGTTCGCAAATCTGAGCATTCTATCAGAGTTCTCATTCTTGCCTATGGCCCCGACACCAATTCAACAAACTGCCACCGACATGAACCGACCATCGGCTTGGTGTGTCCCAACCTTAAGAATCATAAACTTCTGCAGCAGAGCTTATTTTTTGCAACACTCCAAAAGCCAGTAGAATAATTCTATTGTTTTTTTGTATAGGGAACTAACTTCCAGGTTGGCCTACAAAAATACATCATCACTGCAGTACTCTATTTTAAAGTAATCCTGAACACCTTTATTGTAGCTGGTCCAGGTGTGTTTAATTAGGGTTGGGGTTGAGCAATGGTAGCCCACCAGGAGCAGATATACTCCTTCACCTAACTTCCTTTATCTAACCTTTGGTTCTAATTCTAGTTTGTCCTAAGCAAGTCAAAAATACTTATCCTACTTAGCTCTACCTAAGACTCCTAACCCAGATAGCACACATACATCCGCAAGATGTCTGTTAAAGATCGCCTCATCTGGAAAGCATCTGCTGAGTACAAACATCTAATAGATGTCTTTAAATGGGTCCTATTATGCTTTTTCACTTTTTCAACTTTAGTTAGTCTGTAATGTTGCTGTTTGAGCATAAAAAAGATCTGCAAAGTTACAAAGTCCACTTCAAAAGGAGATATTTTATTTAACATAAATCACTTTTCAAAAACTACAACGAATGACTCGTTTGGACTACAACGCATATTTTCCGGGATTTCTGATATCACAAATATCGACGAATGGGACGAGACCTGGTTGAGCTGCACTAGAGAAGGCAACGAATGTATCACTATGTCGGAGACACACTAGCTTTCCCACGGCAGACAAACTTAGAGTGGTTACAATCATCCGGGTTTAAATCGCGCTCAAATTGATTTGATTTTGATGCAATATTTAAACTGAAGCTGCAGTGGTGAGGGGCATGATTTTTCCTGACCAGGCGCCGAGTGGTGCCAATCACAACACACACTGGCCCAGCTAACCAATCACAGCACATTTCGTATTTCAGAAGGTGGGCCTTCATTTGATACAGGAACTATTCGAGTCATTCATGCCAGACTGGGGAGAGAGGTGTTGTAATAATGTAAAATATGTGAAAAATAATGTGTTTTTCAAACAACCTAGTATGAGAGCCTGTTCTAGTACACCCCCAAAACAATATTAAGACTTTGTAAAAGAGTGTAATAGGACCCCTTTAAGATGTCAGTTTTACAAACATTCTAAATTTAAAATCTTAAAGACATTTTCTAAACGTCTATTTGACATCTGATAAGCAATGTCCTATAGACATACTGCAGATGTGAAAACACTCTAAAAATATGTCTTGCAGATGTAAATGCAGATGTCAAATAGACGTCTACGTGATGTACGTGTCCTATCAAGGAACCTTCAGTTGGAAAGTTTATATTTTGACAATCTTGACCTGCCTGATACATTGGGGTCCGACTACTTGTTTGGCAGAAGAGGAGTGTTTGGGAAACCTGTTTGAGAACTGCATTACCATTTCAACTGTACACTCTTTACTGTAATTACTACTACAACGAGACTTAAATTATAGGTTGATATGAATGTTATTTATATCAACTCCATTGACTGGTAGATAGGAATGTCATTGCCGAACCAACAAGGGTGTAGATCATAGGTCTTCAGCCCTGCTCCTGGAGACCCACTGTCCTGCAGAGTTTAGCTACAACACTCAAAGGTCTTCAGGATCACTTAAAATAAAAATCCCAGGCCAGGTGTGCTGAAATAAAATTTGCAGGACAGTGGGTCCCCAGTGGCAGGGTTAAAGACTTAGGATGTGGATTCAAGAACATGACAGTCAAAATCAGGCAAGTAAAAGAGAATTGGAGCTAGAAAAGAGGTCCTAACTTTCACCCACTCAGAAACGTTATGTGAGTGCAGGTAAAAGGCCTTCACTTTGCACCCATGGGAATTTGTGTTTGTGCACTTTACAAGAAGGATGGAGAACAATGGATACAAAAAGAGAGAGAGGGAGATGGAATATGAGCGTGGGCTGTAGTATTAGGGAGACAGCGCAATCCACATTCCAATAGGGTGTAAATATTGACTCAGCAGTGGACAACTGGTTTCTATTGCTAGGCAAACAAAGGCATTGTGCTGCAGCAGAGCTTGCATGGTCTATGTGTACGGATTATGTTGATGGTAGATAAGTGGGCTGGCTGCTGCACTGTGAGGGTCTTCTGTCCTTTTCACTCAGCGTGATGCAGGATTAAACTGTACAAACTGGACTATAAACCTGGAGCAAACTGGTGATGATTTGGCAACAATGACTCACAGTTTGCTCATTTGAAGTCAGACTATACACTTTACGAATTCATCACATTTTGACTTGTCTGGCAGTACTGTGACTCACCTGAGCAGCAAGATGATAGGTTAGCAAGAGCAGTGTGTAATGTTTTCCAAAATTGAGTCATTCTGAGGTTTATGTCAAGTACAGTACCTGTTCTAAGGGTGTGATGGGGACGACTCTTCACTGCTGTCTTGCAGTGGATTACTGTTTGATGCTGTGAAAAATGGCCTTGTGCCATCCTAGTGTCTGAAAGGCAGGGTTGCGTCCACTTCCTGTGTCAAAGCATTGATGGATGACACAGGCTCGGTGTTGCACCACAAGCATTGCAAAGTGAATTACAGAGATCTTCCTCTCAGCAGAGCATGCACGTCTTGTTTCACCAGCACAGAATTTCATCCTTCAGAGAACACTTTATTGATAAGTGGAATAGGTAACTAATTAGTTTTAGGTTTATTTATTTATTTTAATTTCTACTTTATTCTTAATTTATCGATTGAGATTTAGTTTTCACTATGATATTTTTATTTGTTTTTTATTTATTTGCAATTTATTTGTAGTTTTAGATTAGTTTCAGTGTTCACAGTATTTTGACTTATTTTTATTGTTCCAGTTTTTATTGTTCCTCTTTACTATAAACAATTATTCAGTCAGTACAGTGGGCCCTTTCCAAGAGTCCTACTGTTTTACATTATTATTTTTATTTTAATTAGGTATTTTAAATAGTCCTCTTATTTAGTATTTGGCTCTTCTATTCTTATCTAGCACTTGAGGGCACATGATACTTGAAATTGATATAAATAATACCAGAGTTTTTCTTAAGGCCTGTTGAGAATTGGACAATCACATCAGAGATGGTATTTTTTGTGTTTTTTTTATTAGCATTAATAATCTGCACACATTGACTAAATCGTCAACTGAGTTTATCTAGATTTTAAAAAAATGAGTTATAAAGATTAGGTCTATGTACACATCAACGTGGAATTCTTGACCTTTATTTCATTGTTTCTCGCTGCTGCATTTTAAGATGGCATGTCAAGTTGAAAACAGTTCAGCTTTTAAAGTCTCAAAACCCTTGCATTCTCTTGCACTCCATCCAGCTGTTTTTAAAAACAAGAATGTGGAATGTGTCCTATGTGAACAGCCCTTAAAAATGTGTTTGATTGCTGTCTTGTGAACATGACCCTCTCATTGTAATTGTACAGAGTTTACAACTCACAGACTAGAAGATTTTGAAAATATGTCCCTAATTGAAAGGAGACCAGTGTTGGAACTTGGTCTTGCCAAGCAGTTTTTGCCATTTTGCCTTTGATGCCTCTGTGTTGTACACAAAATTTGATTCATACTCCACTTGTGTAATCAAGCGAAGAGCAAAGGACTTGTTACGCCAAAGCTGTCAGAGACCAAAAAAAAATAAAAAATAGTAATGCCTGACAAAACACAATGTGTTCAATGGACATGCTGTTAGATGTTAAAATGTTTTCTCTGTGCTCACACTCTAACCTGTATCTCTCTCAGTTTCACAAAATCATGCATACACAGGAACCGCATAGGAACACGTTCAGAGTGATTAGGGTGATGTGACATGACCTTTTCATTGTTGTGGCGAGCGCTGGGCGACAGGGAGTGAAGCATGTCCAAATTAAATATTTAATTCATAAACAAACACGCTCAGGGGGTCTGCCATACACCTCTGACCATGACAGAATATACCTTCCATCTTTGTATTTACTGAAAATGTGGCTACATATCAGATTTTAGCATTTCATGAGCTCAAAAAAAAAGTAAGAGAAAAATGAGGAGGATGATTTGAATAATGTTTCTGTCAAACGCTAGCCCTCTAGTTCACCACATGTCCCCAGGGAGAAATCTGCTACGATTTACTACAGCAGCGCTGCGTACACTGGCCGCCCGTCTTGTCAATGAGAATACTTTTTACTGGGTCAGATTTCACAGCCCACATCGATTTATACCCCTGTTTCTTTTTATTTTTATTTTTTTATTCTTGGTGATATAAAGTTTCCTTGTACAATGATATTGCCAGGGATGTAGCATGAATAAAGAATGGGGATGTCTTTTTCTAACAGGCGTCACAGTTTTTTCGGCAGGGTATCGAATATTGCTCCCTCTACTATTATTATCGAGTGCTTAGAGTTCTGGGAACATGATATTTGAAATTGATATAAAAAATACCAGAGTTTTGCTTAAGGCATGTTGAGAATAGGAAGAGAACAGCAGAGCTGGTAGTGCTCTAACGAGATGATCTTCTGAATGTTAACCTGATTCCAACTGTGTTTCACAGTCACATGAACAGTAGAACTTCACCTGCACTGCCCAGAACACACAGATCTCTAGGCCTTAAAGGGACAGTTCACCCAATGACAGTTCACCATTATCAAAAAGAGAAGAGCATTTAATTATATTGAATGTGCACTTGTACTGTACTTATATCTTAATCGTAAAACTACTTTTTAACTGTACTGTACTTGCAGATAGTATATTAATGAAATAAAAGAAAACTTAAGCCTAAGTAACCTTTTCTGTTTCTTAATGCACTTAAGCACACTTTTAAAAAATAGCACTTCAAATGTCAAATGTAAAAAAAAATTTAAGTATGTTTTAAATCATAATATTTTGCCATGCTGTAAAGTAGACTTATTTTGATGTGCTGACTAACATACTATAGCACATGTCAAATAATTAAAATTGTAACTTTAATGTGTTATTCAATATTACATTTACACTTAATATATTTTAATGCACTAAACTGCATACAAATATATTTAAATACATGGCATACGAAATTTCAACAGAAATTACATCAAAGTATATTTTAGTTTACCATAAATGCTTTTCAGTACATTTGGCAGTACATTTTAATCATACTTCAAAGACAATAGAAGTAATTATAAAATTGCATATAAAGTTGCTCATAAAATTCAGCAAAATTGCATTTAATATAAATGTAAACTATAATACATTTTCATTTAATAGCAATTAACATGTAATTAAGTGTCCAAAACATTACATGAGGTATGTTATTTTAAAAGTATACTTAAGTGCACTTTTTCAATTGCTTTCATCACTTACCCACCTTCATGAGGTTCCAAACTCATGACTGGCAACCCTTTGTTTATTTATTTTGCTTAGCAGAATGTCCTTTTTTTGTATTTTGCAATGTTTTTCCCCAAGCAATTGATTTTTATATATATATATATATATATATATGGCATACTCTTGTTTAAAGGAAGTCATTGTGTCTTCTCATCAGTTCGTGTTCAACCAAACCTTGCTAGGAGCATCTATGTACAATAAGATTTGAAAGATAATTTTTTTACAAAAGAATCTGTATCAAATTATGCTCACACAACATGAAACACTGCACTGCGGGAAGTCGACTCTGTCAGCCTCTGTTTGAGGGAGCCAGCGAAAGTCTCTAAATGGCTGTGCCGATCGCTGCTGAATTTCCTGCAGTAATTAAAAACAATGAGAGTGCAAAAAGCATTCGACTAGGGGACAAAATCACACAGTGCTAATTAAGCCTCCAGTATCTTTCTGTGGCTCATTTGCACATGCGGCATGTTGACTAGCAGCTGCTGCACTGTGACAGTGACAGATATTGGTCGCTCTGTTGCATATATATGATATAGGACAAAAGCAGTATGAACAGAAAGTTCAAGTTTTTGTTTCATGATTACTCTCACAGAGGACTAGAGGCTTCATATACCTCTGGGGTATCAGAGGTGAAAGTGATCCCTACTATAGGTGTCACTCAAAGGTCAGAATCCTATCAGATGGGAAATAAGGGCTCAACTAGAATTCTCCCATAGCTCAGGTTATGAGCCACATCACCTCAGCACGGATAAAAACAGATCAAATACAGCGACAGTTCCAGAAACAAACCAGAGAAGAGAAGATATTATTGTTCATGCCAGTTATCTCCTCTTCAATAGGTGTTTTCCTTGCGATTCCTCTGTTTTATGAACAGAACATTGTGCAAGAGGCATTTAATGAAGGCTTCTTTAGCACGATAAAAGGGATTTACTCAACTTGGACTTGAGATAAAATCTAACCTTGTGCAATGATACAGAAAGCAGCCACACAAATACATTCCACACATAGTTACACGTGTGCAACTATGTAACTAAAACCAACTAGAACCGCCTGGAACTCTGATGATGCAACGACCATGCCAGGTTGACTTTGTCATATTAATGAGATTAAAATAACAAATTGCCATTTCACAACTTATGAATCCGTTATGTTATTAGTGAGGTTTGCTTCAGCAAGCATTACTAACAATATTGCTATTAAGGCAACCACCCCCATTTATTTTTTAAAGATTTATTTTTGGCATTTTTGGTTTTATTATGATAGGACATTGGGTATGTTGACAGGAAGCGAAGTGGGAGAGAGAGGGAGGGACGGGATTGGGACAGGTCCGCGAGTCAGGACTCGAACTATGGACACCCAAAGCACAACAGCGCCACAGCATGTTGACACGCTGCTTACAAGGCAATCGGCGCTAAAAAGTTCTGAAATTTTAACAATATTTTGGTCCATACCTATGGAGTCAAATATCCTAGAGACTTGGCAACCATTTAGACCACCCTAGTAACTGCACCCTAACAACCACTCAGAACACCCTAGCAACACCTTAATAACCACCAAAGGAACCCTAGCAACCCTCTACAACTCCCAAGCAACCCCATAGAAATGCCATCAAAAACACCCAGAAAGCCCTAGGAACCAGCCACAACACCTAAGAAATACTGTATCAACCGCATGTCAACACCCCAGCAATGTCCAGCAGTGTACTACCAACTGTTAAGAGCTCCCTAGCAACCACCAAAAACAGCCTAGCAATCACTTAAAAAAAGCAACACCCTGGCAACCACTCAGAACTGCATAGAAACACCCTGACAACCCATAGCAGCAACCCAAAAACCTAGCAACACCATAGTGACCACCTAAAAGACTCAAGCAACACCCTGAAAATCACACAGAACACCACATAAACTACATAGCGATTTGCCCTTGGCAACAACCCAGAGATTCCTAGCAACCACCCATAAAGGACAACGCAGCAATCTCCCAGAACACCCTAACAACCACATAGCAACACCCTAACAACCAACCAGAGCTCTCTAACAACCACATGGCAATTCCCTGGCAATCACCCTCAAGTAACACCCAAGCAATCACCCAGAACACCCTAGCAACCACACAACAATAATCTGGCAACCATCAAAAACACCATAGGAAATGTACAGAAACAACCTAACAACCACATAGCAATTCCCTGGCATCCACCCCCAACACCCTAAAAACCACATAGCAATTCCTTGGCAACCACCCCCAAGCAATCACCCAGAACATCCTAGCAACCACATAGCACCATCTAGAAACTGCTCTGTCAACCATCCAGAACACAGAACAATCATTTTGCTCTGTACACATCACATTTCAGAATTATAACTGTAATCATGAATCAAAAGATGAATAAAAAGTGAAAACTGATTCAGTCATCATGTCTTGACAAATAATTGTGACACAATCCATGAGCTGAAACCCAAACGTATTCAACTTAAATCAGCATGGCGCCGCAAATGGCAGCAAGGACGCTGAGCTCCGCAATTCTTCTATTGTTTTTGTTTGTTTGTTCTGTGTTTTGTCATTCTTCTTCTATAAGTTTTACCAGAGACGAACTCCTTAACATTAAGCAGCACATCCCGGACAACATTTTTCCGGTTTTTGATTATTCGGATGTTTTGTTGGACATTCTAGTCGGAGGTACAGCGGTGTTGTTCAAACGCGCGTACAGGCGCAGAAGAGGGAAACGCGCCGGCGCCCTGGAAAAGCTCCGCGCGCGCGGCTTCCGGACTGCGCTCCCAAGCATTCATCTCGCGAATGTCCGTTCCCTTCCTAACAAAACGGATACTTTCTTCTGCACTGGAAGCTCCTGTCGTCAAGTCAAATTCCTTGTGTGTGTAAACATACTTGGTAATAAAGCTCTTCTGATTCTGATTCTGATTCTGAACTTCCTGCATACCATACCATAAGAGTGTAAGTGCAGTCGTCATAGCAACACAGCAGAAACTGGGACAGTGAGATGGGTAGTATGTCTGGTATGCTCAGTATACCTTTCAAAGCATTCAAAGAACAGCTGACCCATGCAGATACT
Source organism: Sinocyclocheilus grahami (assembly GCF_001515645.1). NCBI lineage: Eukaryota > Metazoa > Chordata > Actinopteri > Cypriniformes > Cyprinidae > Sinocyclocheilus > Sinocyclocheilus grahami. The sequence goes on along the minus strand of NW_015505277.1, from coordinate 2,756,668 downwards.
ATCTACAAATCGTCATGAGCCTCATATGGTGAAGGCATGTCTGTAAGGATTCCGCTTTCATTGACTGAATGTGTTGAAGCCTAGAACCATATTAGTTGAGAACAACGTGATAATAGCCTAAAGTGCAGGATGTACTTTCATACGAGCTGTATGGCTGTTGAAGGATAGTTCACCCAAATTTGAAATAATGATAATTCCTCATATCGTTCCAATCCTGTAAGACTTTCATTCATCTTCAGGACACAAATGAAGATATTTTTGAAAGTTTGAAATATTTCTGTCCCTCCATTGACAGTCTACACAACTACTAATTAGACCAGGGGTGTCCAATCCTGTTCCTGGAGGGCCGCTGTCCTGCAAAGTTCAGATCCAACCCAAATTAAACAAACCTGAACCAGCTAATCAAGGTCTTAGGCATACTAGAAACGTCCAGGCAAGTTGGAGTTTGGACACCCCTGAATTAGACACTTCAAAAAGTTCATAAAGAGATCGTAAAACGAATCTATATGAATTGAACGGTTTAGTCCAAATTTCCTGAAGAGACTTGATTACTTTATACGATGAACATATTTAATTTAAGGTTTTAAGTTGATTAGCTGATTGGTATGTCACCATATTCTAATTTGTTGAGATAGTGAATTGGTGGGTTTTTGTTAAATGTGAGCCAAAATCATCACAATTAAAAGAACCAAAGACTTAAACTACTTCAGTCTGTGTGCATTGAATTTATTTAATACACGAGTTTCACAATTTGAGTTGAATTACTGAAATAAATGAACTTTTCCACGACATTCTAATTTATTGAGATGCACCTGTATTTACAAGCTCAACTGTACTTGCTCACTTTATGCGATCCATTTGAAATACTTAAACTGAATCAAACAGTCAAATAATTCCAGATACCTTATTATCCAAATTGGTCTTATTTTCTATCGAACGGTTAAAATTTACAACACTGACGACAGTGACAAAAGTAGCAGACGGGCTGAATGAAAATGATAATTCACTCTCTGAAAGTAGGGGGCGCTTTTAGACAAGCAGAAATACACCAGTTACCATGGTTACTAGGGCTGGGTAAAAAATTTTGATTTTTCAATTTTAATTGATTCTATTTTTTTTTTTTTACGAAACAATATAAATTTTTAAATCCCAAGAATCGGTTAGTCTACTACTCTGAATCATATGTGTAATCAGTCGAACGATGGGCGAGACGTCCGCGGCGGGTGACGTCATGACCAGGAAGTTTTAAAAGCACGTGAGGTGCCGCCGGCGCTAGCTTTCTGTCATTCAGCGAAGCTCTCTGTGTGTGTCGGTCACGATTTATGTTCTGTGAGTCTTATTTATTGTTGTCTGTCCAAAGTGCACAAGCATCCAATATAAGCTCCAGCAGAGAAAGAAAAGAAATGTCTAAGCAAAAGACAAAAAAGGGCGAAAGTAGACCGCGCTACAGACTGTGTGTTCCTCCCTGCCCACGCTACATTACAAGCGGGGATACACACAGTTTGTGCGTGGTCTGCTTGGGAGCGGAGCACGCGGTGTCGGCTTCGCTCCCGGAAGGCTCTCTTTGAGGAGGGAGCCTTCACCAGCGTTCCTCACGGTGCTGGCCCCGCTTCCGCCGAGGCGGAGCGGCAG
>NW_015505277.1:2754472-2754726 GCF_001515645.1 Sinocyclocheilus grahami | reverse complement strand
TGAGGAGCTAATGGAGGTAGTTACTCGTGCGGTTGCCAAATTGAACATCGAATGGCCCGCAGAGAAACAGACTGAGCCGCAGAGAAGCAAACTCGATGAACGCTTTCTGCGGGCCAGGTCGCTACCTCCGCGCCGGAGCCTGCCGTTTTTTCCCGATCTCCACACCATGTCGAGATCGTGGAAGAAACCATTCTCGTCCCGCTTATTAGTCCCTGCCTCTGATTATTATGGAAATGTGGCGGGGTTGAGTGAAT
>NW_015505277.1:2684857-2754097 GCF_001515645.1 Sinocyclocheilus grahami | reverse complement strand
CCCCTCTTGGTGGTCACTCGGTGGGCAAGGACCCTCTGGTTACACGTTTCCTTCGCGGTGTGATGAGGCTGAGGCCTCAGGTATGATCTCGTGTCCCTCCTTGGGACCTCGCTGTGGTGTTAGAAGCTCTCTGTAGGCCTCCCTTTGAGCCTATCGAGGAGATATCGGATCGTCTTCTTACATTAAAGACTGTGTTTCTCTTAGCTGTATCTTCTCTAAAGAGAGTTGGGGATCTGCAGGCCCTTTCTGTGGCGCCTTCCTATCTCGACTTTGCGCCCGGTCTGGCCAAAGCTTTTTTATACCATCGCGCGGGGTATGTCCCTAAGGTCTCCTCCTCTACACCACGGCCTGTCGTACTCCAGGCTTTTTATCCTCCTCCCTTTAGGGAGCCCGACCAGCAGAGGCTTAATTGTATGTGTCCAGTGCGAGCACTGGACGCTTATGTCCACAGAGCTGCCCAGTGGAGAAAGGCGGACCAACTGCTTGTGTGCTATGGTCCCCCTAAGAGAGGTCATCCTGCTTCCAAGCAGACCCTCAGCCGGTGGATAGTTGATGCCATTACTGTTGCCTATGAGTCCTCTGATCTCCCCTCACCATTGGGGGTCAAGGCTCACTCGACAAGAAGTGTGGCGGCCTCCAAGGCCTTTCTGGCAGGAGTTCCTATGCAGGACATCTGCAACGCTGCAGGATGGTCTATGCCCCTCACTTTCGTCAGGTTCTATGACCTAGATTTGCGAGCCACTCCAGGCCCCTCTGTTCTCTTGCCATAGCCGTGCGCTTTCACACCAGGCAGGGATTTGCAAGTCTGGCGGCGTGGACATCTCGTTCCCCTAGCGTTTTCCGACGCAGCTCGAGTTCCCGAAGGGGAACGTCCCAGGTTACGTATGTAACCATGGTTCCCCGAGGGAACGAGACGCTGCGTTGCAAGGCCATACTTCCGGCATCCCTACTAGAGCTTGCTTCACTCCTAAGAAGCTAGTGCCGGCGGCACCTCACGTGCTTTTAAAGCTTCCTGGTCATGACGTCACCTGCCACGGATGTCTCGCCCATCGTTCGACTGATTACACATATGATTCAGAGCTTGGTATCGCTGAAGGCGTTTCCCCCATAGCGTTTTCCGACGCAGCGTCTCGTTCCCTCGGGGAACCATGGTTACATACGTAACCTGGGACGTTTTCAATCAATGAACGGAACACTGTAGTGTGGCTTCCATCCAATAAATAGGAATAAACTTTGTGCTTTGTAACTTTTGAAACAAAGTTTCAGATTTCAAGTTCCTGCCATTTTATTACAGTATTCATACAATAAATGCCGTTTTGGCGCTGTTTAATGTGAAATGACAGACCGCTGTAGCACCTCAGTTCAAGAGAAGCAGCGACGCGAAGTGTGCATGAGCTGATCATCTCCTCCACTTTAATACCAGTTTCAGCACGAAATAAACATGAATAAACATCCAAAGGTACTGTATGTTAAAAGACAGAGTACAACTTACCGAAATCCATATCCTGTCTCATGTAATCACTCCATCAGTGTTTCAACCGTGGAAAGACTTCAATATAACAGCTTGTAAACAATGTCATGTAACATCACATTTACCTCAGAAAAACATATTCGGTGAGCATACACTCGTTAGTCAGCAAGAAAAATGTATTCTAAAGAGGAGCATTTTGCTAAACTTATGCACCAAATAACATATTCATTATAATTTTTACTGTTCTTCAGTGTTTAATTTATGTTTTTTTTTATGACAGCCACCATTTAAATGTTTATATTTCAAAAAAACGAATTGGAGTAGAAATATAATTATGTAATTGTAACTTTATTTTTAATATTATAAAAACTATACCAGACTCTTGTGTATATTTTACAGCATTTGTTTGAGAAATTTTTTTCCCTTGAGAAAATTTGGCACGTACCGTACCTAAAATATATCCAGAATAAACAATATTGAATCGAATCGAAAGCTTGTGAGTCAGAATCAAATTGAATTGTGAAATGTGTGTCAAAACTCAGCCCTAATTGTTACCTCTGTAAACAAGGTAGCACTGTTATTTTATTAGGCAATATACTGTACATGAAAAAATGTCAACACAACCTTTGTGGTGAAAGTCAGTTCCCTTTCATTCATAACATTCCCCTCTTTAAACCAGTAAATATGCTCTCAAACTTTGCTTGTCATCCAAGCGGACATTTCTCTGAGCCTGCAGCAAGTGACATGAATAAAACACATGCATTCAAGGTCTGAGGTGCAATGAAATAAATTAGTTTTCTGCTCCAGAAATGTATTATGTATTGTTTTTAAAATGTAACATTAAAATGACTAAATTTCAAACTAGTATTTCCAATGTCGACTAGCAAAAGATTTTACTGAACATATGAACTCTACGGAAAATTTGGACCAAACCTGCTCAATTCATATGGATTGTCTTTACGATCATTTTACAAACTTTTTGAAACATCGAAGTGATGGTTGCGTGAGCTGTCAATGGCAGGACAGAAACCTCTCAGAAATCTTTTTCATTAAAAATATCTATTAGTGTTACGAAGATGAATGAAAGTCTTACGGGTTTGGAATGACATGAGGGTGAGTAAATGATGAAGGAATTTTCATTTATGGGTGAATTATCCCTTTAAATGTAGCAGGGCGGGTGAGTAGGTGTGTATAGTTACTGATCCATTGACATTCACCAATACAACCTTAGTCTATATCTCTGAACACACTTAATTGTTCTGTCACATGTCGTAAAAGCGAACTGAAGGTCATATTTATGATGCTACAGAACAGATAAGGGGAGGTCAAAGGGGATGAAAACGTGCAGCACCTTTACATTTTCTGTCTGTTTCACTCCTCTTTTAAATGAAAACCATCTCATGCACATGTTCCAACACGACCGAGACTGACAACACCATCCTGTACACCATATTCACCGTCAGCACGTTTCTGCAGTGCTCTACCAGGGAACACAATGTTCACTCAAAAATACGAGTGAAATAACATGGGCGTGAACCAAAATTCCATCTGAATGAATTGTTTTGGCTGCGCTCCAGTAGGTACTCCCAGCGCCAGTTAAAACACAGATAGCGCGGCTTATTGTTCTGTCAGAATCTACTCAAGAGGAAGAATTTATGCAAGTGTAAAATTGTGTGATTTGTGATGGATTACTTTATTATTGCAGCTTGCAAAAGCAAATACTATTTGTGTGCTACGGGCGTGAAAGATACCCCGACTTGTTGAGAAAAGGTGTGCTGTTTCTTTTTGAAGATTTTTGCCTGATGATAAAAAGGAACATTGAGGGAAGGACCTGACACCAGAATATCATTAGGGCCTTTCGCACCGCTTTAGTTCCAGAACTAAATGTACAGTACTAAAGTACTGGAACGATTTTGCGCAAACTATTTCCCAGTACCATTTAAAGGGTTGCATTCGCACCGACAGTGTGTACTAGGAAGTGACGTAAGCCGGTCGACAGCGACGTCATCTGTGCGCGGTGTTCAACAACAGAAACAAAGAAGAACAACATTAACAACAGGAGGATGGAGGACGCTGTGATCGGAGCTGTGTTTTTGTTGTGTCTCGCGGGTTTCACAATAATGGACATGGAAAGTCGACGTATACGTAAAGCGATTGAAAGAACGGGAAGGAGGACTAAGAATCTCCAACGACAACTGACAGTGCTACATTTGCTACAAGTGCCTGCACTTCAGCGTCCGTCCATCTATCGCTGTTCTCCATACTTGCGAAATAAGTTGACACTATGTTTACATGGTGTTTTGAATCATGGCGGGTGAGGGCATTTTCATACGCGTTTGGCCAATCAATATCTACTTACGTCACGATTAGTACCAGTTGTGCTGGTTAGACCCTGCTCCGGAGTAGGAGCTAATTTGGTTCTCGAAAAAGGCAGTCCGGTACTAAAATCGCACACAGTGCCGGCGGTGCGAAAACGCCAAAAAGTGGATAGTTCCACAATTAGTTCTGGTACTATGAAAAGGTTCCAGCGCTGCGAAAGGCCCTATAGAGATATGCAGATGGACTCTTCACAGCTAAAAGGGAACATTCTCAGAATTTTGGCTAATGTTCTGGCAAGTTCTCTCAAAGTTATGAGATTGTTCGACCAGTTATCTGGTCTTTAATAATGTTCTCAAAATGTTAGCCCAAAAACATTATTTATATGTCATTCTCCACTCAGAATGGCCAAGCAATCGAGATGGTCCTCACTGCAGAGCACAAGATCCAGGGAGCGTGGTTGGATCCAGATCCAACTCCTCCCACCTTACATATACCTAAACCTACCCGTCTCCACCCCCTGATCCCTAAACCCACCCATCTCCACCCCTAAACCTACCAATCACCACATGTAGAGACTAGTTCAGGCCAGGTAAAAAAAAAATAAAAATACAAAAAGACTGAAGACAAACAGCTTGACTGCACTGCCCTTTGAGTCATTCAGATCCATTAGTTGAAACCTTTTCAAAGACAAACGTAAACATGCTTTCACACACTGTATAGTTTATTCAGTGCGAGGCTCTGGATGTGTCAGAATCCAGATTGTCACTTGCAGGTGTAAAAGTGTTGAGAGAAAAATAAATAAAAAAAGAGCAGAGGAAATGTAGACCCTTTTTTCCCCCATCCTGTCAAGATTGTAAGAATCAAGTAAAGGAATATTATTCTAAGAGCCTGTTTATAACTAATATTACAATTGTTCAGGTCATCGATCACCAACGTTCAGCCCAGACACACTGCCATTTCAAATGCATCTTAAAGATGTTTTACATTTTTTTAGGAAGTCTTATGCTCATCAAACATAAATGCAGTAAAAACAATAAGATTGTGAATTATTATTACAAGAACTACTTCCTTTTTTTAATATATTGTAAAATGAAATTTATTCCTGTGATGCAAAGCTAAATTTTCAGTCTTCAGTGTCACATGATCCCAGAAATCATTCTAATATGCTGATTTGCTGCTCAAATAACATTTCTTGTTACATTTGGTAGAATTTTCTAGTATTGAAGACAAAAGTTGCACCAGGATGCCTATGACCCAAATTCACGAAAGGTGTTAGCAAAATGGACTGACTTGCCTTAAAGGGACTCCTATAAGCTGAAAGTGTGTATTGTAAACCGTCACTGAGGTTTTATTGTCTGAGCCCTTGAGTCATAACCTGGACCATCTCAATGACAGCTAAGGTGCCGAACACAGCTTAAAACCAACAAGGAATTTGCTAAAGACTGTCACAACAATTGTAGGTCAAACAAGAGGAAGATTCTTTCCACAAAGCTCCTTTGTCAGAGGACAACAATAACTCAGTGTATGGAGAATAACAATGGCACCATTAGAGCAAGTGACACTAAACTTCTAATGCGAGAGTAGGAAGCCAGAAAAATCTCTTTAAAGTCAGCAGTCTACTGTACCGTCACACCCGATACTGTAGGCAACATTAGCGCATGATCAAATGGGTTCATATGAGAGCAGCGGCTATGGATCACGTCTCCAACGCTGCTTCAGGATGAATACATCTGATCCCTCCAGGGGAAAGAGGTTTGTTGTTCCCATGCTCTCACCTCGTCTCCTCTGGGTATACGTGTATAGTTGAAATATGCTCGTGTATGCAAACATCAACCTGTGCTGTGAATGCCAAAACATTAAAATGCATGATTATACATTGTATACATTTTACATAGCATGCCGTACAAAATGCACAAACCACTGACTATAGCGACTAACCTGCGCTGTGACGTGACAGAAAAAAGAAAGTGGAAAATAGTCAATCAAATGGACTATAATATAATAAATGCACTGTTATAAAAGAAAATGTGTACTTTGTTAGAATGCATAGCTACTTTTGAATGTTGTCTTTTAAAGGGTTTTGGCAGCAGAATGGTGTAAACGTTGCATCTACAAACAGTGGACTAAACTTTGACCTCTTGACCTCTAGCCTCACAATATGTGTTGCAACTATATCCATTAACTTGTAAAAAGTATTTAAATAGATATATATTTATTTATTACAGAATAATACATTTCAAAAATGATTTATGTATTTTTGTCTTGTTTTCCACTACAAATACATAAACATTCTTAAATCAAGATAAATGTACTTGAGAAGCATAATGACATGTTTTCTGAGAGAATGCATCAAAATAAGTTAGGTTTTGCTTAAAATTAGAATGAATGAATGAATGAATGAGCCAGACGGCCAGAAAATTGGCAGATATTTTGTTCCTTGTTTTAAGCAAAAAAAATATTATTATTTATTAATTTTTTTTTTTTTCAGAAAATAAGACTTAATAGCTTAAGTCCTTTTGATTCTCAAATGAATGTATCGATTCAAGAATGATTAGATAATTATATTGGAAAACAAGAGAAAAGTACTAATAACTATTTTATATAGTGCATACTTTAAAAGAATATACTTGTAATAATTATAAACAATTTTAAAATAAAAAAATATAATGTCATTTTCCATGTTAATTGCAATTAAATGAAAATGTATTATAGTTTAAATTTACATTAAGTGCAGCTAAACATAAGTGATTTTTGACCCACTTAAGTACATCTTTATATGCAGTTTCATAATTACTTTTATGGTCTAAAATATACTTTAATGTCTTTATATTGAAACGTTTACGTTTTTGTAATTACACATTTGCAATAACGGAGCTGCATTTTAGTACATGTAAAATAACTTATTTTAATTGTAATAATACACTATACAGTTAAAATTCTAATTTTAGTTAAGTTAATCAGCACACTAATGATTTAAAATGTGCTTTAAAGTAAAACTTTTCATTTAATATAAAAAAAAATGTACTTTTTTAAAGCGTACTTAAGATACAGTCATAAAAGTGTAAAGTGCAGTAAACTTAAGTGGCCTTTTATTTCATCAATATTTTATTAAGTACAGTTTTTTAAGATTTGAAGTACATTACAAGCGCACATCCATACAGATAAGTGCACTTTTTCACATGCACATGCATAAGGCAGTTCTAAAAATGGCAAAATATTGTTTTGCTTTTTATGAGCATGAGGTGTATATGCACTGTTGTTGCATTTTATAAATCATTTTTAATACATGTGGGCATGTTCGTTACTGTCAGTGCTGGTGCAGTTGTAAAGGGGTGTGGGTGTGTGTGAGAGAGTATGTGTGTGCATGTGGGAGTCTCTTATAACAGCATTTCGTCTCACCTACAGCAGCGGACAAGACTGTGCATGCAGCTCTATCGCAGCCATAGCTGAGAACAGCCTGAGGCCAGAGAACATCCACTGCACTGAAACACACTCCACACACACTACTAAAGAATTTCCCACAGTTCTTTAATCAAACCTCCATCCATTGCTTTCTTTATAGATCTGAGCTCATCTGCAGCAGGACCGCGCAAATGCCTATTTGTGTTTTATTTGAATACTTCTGTATCTAGTTTGTGCTGGGGATGTTTCATCAGACGTTTAAATATTTTATATTCTTTTTTTTCTATTTGTATTTCTCAATAAAGGAATACCAAACAACACAAACATCATCAGATAAAAGTTGGCTTTGAAATTTGCATTCGCTTTAATATTGATCAATTTCATTTGATTCATTGTGATGAAAGTCAAGGACATCAAAGCAGCACAAAGTGAATAATTTCACAAAATAATATCACAAAAGCAATGTGTTCAGAGTTAAAAATTAAAATGTCTTTTTAATACTTCAAAATATAGTTTACGGCGTATAAACAATTATATGCAAGCACATCAAGATGTGTTTACTTTGTTTATAATATAAAATAATAACAATATAAAGTGTAAAATGTATATGTTGCTTGCAATTTCATAAAAATTTTACATTATTAAAAATACATACTCGGTGATGGATACAATCTTTGTCATGGAATACACTTGTTTGTTTACATATATTTCATTGTTTGAATCTTCTTGTTTCTTTTTATTAATTTTCAAGATCTGAAGTAAGTTATTCATTGTCGTTTCATTCACAACGCCATACAAACTCAAATTAAAGAGACAGTTCACCCAAAACTGGAAATTTGCTGAAAATATACTCATGCTCGAGCAATACAAGATTTATTTATTTATGTATCTATATATCTGAACAGATTTGGAAAAATGTAGCATCACATTACTTGCTCATTAATGGATCCTCTGCAGTAAATGAGTGCCGTCAGAATGAAAGTCCAAACAAATCTATCATTGAGAAGTTTGAACTTTAAACCATTGTTTCTGGCCAAAATATAGTCCATAACCCATAATAATGCTTTGTTGTTTAAGCGAATTGTTTTCGCTTATACACAGTGCTTGATCTGTGCATATGTATCTCCTGATTCAGAAAATATGGATTTTTCACTGGAGAAAGCGATATTATGTATTATGGACTCTTATCTAAGCCGCAAGCAACAGTTTGAAGTTAAGTTGAATGTCTTAATGATGGATTTGTTTCTTACAAACACACAGCTTTTGGCTTCACAAGATGTTAACTGATGGACTGGAGTGCTGCGGATTATTGTGATGTTTTTATCAGCTGTTTGGACTCTCATTCTGACGGCACCCATTCACTGCAGAACATCCATTGATGAGCAAGTGATGTAATGCTACATTTCTCCAAATCTGTTCCAATGATGAAGAAACAAACTCGTCTTGGATGGCGTGGATAGTGCGAGTACATTTTCAGCAAAGTTTTGGGTGAACTACTGCTTTAAAAATGTTAATATTCTACAAAACACAATCAGCACCTGAAACAGCAGTCGCAATTGTTTAAAAACATTTCTAAGAGTAGAATCACCCGTCACCATTGTGGCTGTATAGGACAAAACTCTCTCGGATTAACATGCCATTTCCGGTTACAAATCGTGTTACAAACCACATTCAAATGTCCAAGCAACCAACAGCAATATCCTAGCCTATCCTACCTATTTTAATACCTAATCTGCAAGTGGCGCCAAAAATGACACACTTCACCTTTAAATAAAATCAGTGCTTTCAACTATTTAATAATACAATGACCAGCAATTATCTTCATGTTAAGTAGACCAGAAGGAAATGAACAGGAAATAAACGTCCATGAATTGTACATAACCGTAGGGTCTCTGCACATAGGACATATCACTGCTGGAGACAAATGAGCCATCCAGGTGGAGACAGAGTTACATGTCTTGTTAATTAATGTGCTCTGATTAGATCCATTAACGGCCACTGAGTAAACTAATCACCACGTAATGCATGGTGTCTTTTTGCTTAACTGCCCATTCCGTATTCTTCCTCCGTCGTTGCAAATGTCATTATTTTTTAATAGACTCATGAAAAATAATGTTGTGTCAGGAGAAAGGATTTCATTTTTGCTCATTGTAAGCATGTTTCACAGCCGATTGATTGTCACTGTCCATTACTGTGTGGACATGTGAGCGTACATGCAGATGAGTTGATCAGACGGCTCAATGTCTCAGCCTGACAAAGACAATAACGTCAGAGGAATGGAGATGAGATATTGAGCTTAGCACAGTGCTGTGATGCATCGCCTCGCATTTCTTTTCTGCCAGTTAAGCAGTACTGCGCGGTAGTGATTTTTCATTGGTTATTAATGTAGTTGTATTTTTCTTTTAAATCGTGATTTCATGCTGCATACCAAACGAGCAGAATTGTAATTGAAATGGAACCTCACAAGTGATCGATTTAGAACAGTCTACATAAGAAGAAATTGTGCATGTCACAAGCACAAGCACAATTCCAGTAATTTGATGTTAGCCTGTTGTTAAAATATATTTTAACGTAAAACTTTTCATTTGACTTGCAAAAAATGCATTTAAAAAAAATGTCCTCAACCTCAAGCCATCCTACCCTACTAAAAATTGTAATATTTAAAATACACTTATTTCATACTAAATATAGTTCAAATCTATTAACATATTTACTGGCATATATCGCTCGAGACTTACTGATATAAAAACTCAAATTAAACTTTATTTGGACTGCTACTTGTGCACAAGGCACATTTCTTAATATTAAGCCTAAAATGTGTTTTAAAGGTGCAATAGGTGATTGTCTTCAGAAACATTTTTTTTTGTTATGCTGGTTGAAAGTCTCTTCCAAGTTAAAGTTAGAATTTTCCAAGATCTCCTACTGCACCTTTAATGTCACTATTGTTGAGGATTGTATGATCTTTGAATAACATTGGTCTTTAAATGCAAAATATTTAAAGTGTGCCTAAAGTATACTTACTTCAAATCAATTACACAATCAAATATACTTCAGTATATCTTTAGTTGGACTTTAGCACAACTTCTGCACAATTAAAATCCATTAAGCACAAAAGTAGTACCAATTTAGCAGACGTTAAGTATACTAAAAGTACAACTGCAGTGTATTTTTATTAAGTGCATACATATGTAAATGTATATGTAGTACACTTAGCATTAAATAAATGTATTTCGAATACATTTTAGTACATCCCAGCAGGCACACAATGTCATAAGACGTTGATATTTGGTTAAATTTCGGTTGCGACGTCGGGTGACCAAAATTCAATGTAAATTCAACGTCTAATGTCAATGTTAAATTGATGTCCAATACCGACGTCAGCTGACGTAGATATTTAGTTGTCTTTAGGGAGTGTAACCAAAATCCAATGTTAAGTAAACGTCAAATTGACGTCGACCCGATTTTCATTTTCAACCAAAATGCAACGTCATGTCCAACGTCAACCTTACGTTACATAGACGTCCAGTGCCTGCTGGGATATTTTCACCAGGGTAGGTGTATATGACTTTTTTTTTCTTTCAGACGAATACAATCGGAGTTATATTAAAAAATGTCCTGGCTCTTCCAAGCTTTATTATGACAGTGAATGTGGGTTGAGATTTTGAAGCAAAATAAGTGCATCCATCCATCATGAAAATAAAGGCCTTCTGAAGCGAAGTAATGCATTTGTCTTAGAAAAATATCCATATTAAAACTTAATAAACCCCAATCTCTAGCTCCCGCTAACTGTCGTACCTGCATTCACGCATGTGAGACAGTTTTTACCTCATTTCTACAAAACAATGGGCGCATCTACAATTGTGTGGAGAAGGTTTGTACAAATAACAGCCTGCAAGATCTGATTTCTGTCAATGCCCCTTGGAGACAATGCCGACTCTCTCTCTCTCTCACACACACACACACACACACACACACACACACACACACACACACACACACACACACACTCACTCACTCACTCACATACATCCGCCCCTACAAATTAAGAATTGCACAACTCAGAAATAATGGGTTTCAGGCACTCATAATTGTTTTCTGTAAATCAGTGGTAACATCAACAGGATACCTGATATCCAATTGCGGAGAGAGTCTGTCAGTAATCACATTACGATTAATAACATTATGATGATTCATTCCAGTGAAACATACGTCCGCTGTTAAACACAGCCTTTTATCATTTGTCTGCATGAAAGTTGCAGAACGAGATATCGCAGCCGCACCGTTATCACTTATCCTCAATATGACACGCAGAATACATCAAAAATATGAACACATGGCCCAGCAGAGTATCATTTTCATCCAGGGATACAGAAACCCATAATAGCCTTGAAAAAAACTGGCAGACATCCCAGTTACCATATCTGGGATCAATTCTTCCAACTTTTTATTTTTTTTGAAGGCTACATTAGATTTATATTTTATATATGTCTGTAATGCCCTAGTGTATACTTTGAAGTGTAAAATATGTCTTGGCACTGAGTCCAATTGTCTGACTGTTCGGGTGAGTAATTCTTACCTGAACTAAATTACGTAATAAATGGAGCGAGTCGACTGTGTCTTTACATCCCTCACTGACCTCAGATAAGCCGTGGTTTCTCTTGATTTCTGAAGACCTGTGTGATCATGATTGTGACTTGCACTCAACTGAACTTTAACGTCAAAATACTATTTTTTCCAGATGATTCGAAGCAAGGGCAGAAGATTTGACATTGGTAGGGACATTTTACATTGAGTTAAACTATAAAAGATGAAGCATGTTTTGCCTACACAATGAAATCATGTGATACAGTGGATAAGCTGTTCTTTATGCAGATTACATATACATAAATGCTTATTTTTTAGAGTAAATAATAAATTCATGTGTTCATCAATAGTTGATGCAATGTTCAAATGTTGAGAAAACACTTCTTAAAATTGAAATTATTGTGTAAATTCAGTGGTTAAATGCTGTGTGGCCATGTGCAATTTTCTGTGCAATTAGTCACCTGACTAGTGGTTGGTCTTTGTGTAAATGTGTAAATAATATGTAATCGTGTAATCAATAAAAAAGTAACTGTAGTCTGATTACTGGTATGTTAAAATGCAATATAATCTAACTACAAGTACTTACATTTTGGAATCTGATGACATAATCCAGATCACAGTTACTACCCAGCACTGATTACTATACTGTTGCTAGGGCATTCTAGTTGGTTGCCAGGTGGTAATTTACAGGCTCCTTCCCTTCCAAGTCTCTATGATATTCTAGTCTCCAGATACAGCTCAAGTACCTTATTGAGTGTGAGTCTTCAAAATGCTTTCACCCGTTTTAGGTGAAAGTCTGTTCGGATCCTTAATCTTAAGTATAAGCAAAAGTAACAGATGCTTCCTTAAGCAAACACAAAGTTATAATTGGTATGCCTATAGATAAAAAACTTTCTAAACCTCTGTAAATACCTGGTAGTTTTCATTACATTTCAGTTGCAGTGTACAACCTCTCAAATGCAGAATAAGCCAGACTCTTACTATATGCATGATTTATTTTTCACCTATACGGAGTTTATGAGAAACAAGAACGTGAACCCTGCAGGGCTACAAGAGAGAAGCATTGAGGGAGATGTGCTCTGCAGTACATCTGTGAGATAAATACCTCCCTGGCACCAAAACGACTCACACTTGATTCATTTTCCTTTCCTTTTTCCAAAGCAATCCAATAGACAACGCTCATAGCTAAGAGGGGTGCTGTGGATAAACAGAAGACGTGCCCTCTTTTATTAGCGAGACACGGCAGCAGTCAATAAAGCTAAGATGTTTTGACTGGAGGACGGATCTTCATACACATGTTGTCTCAAAGCAGAAACCTTTTATGTAGCTGTCAGAGGGGAACCGCACAATGCTGCTAAGGGGATTACAGCACACAAAGAATGAAAATATGAAAAATGGTATGTGGATATGCATTGGAGCAAATGATCTTTCGTCTGTACCCTTACTGGAACTAGAATTTTTGGGGTAACATAGTAGAAGGGGGGAGACTGGTTATATGTCCATATAATGGTAGTTTGGACATGAAATGAACAGCAGGTGACCTCTCAGTATAAACACAACGTGAACAGACACAACAAAGACGGAATGTTTTTCAAAGGTAAAGGTTTATTTGTATGCTGCCCTTCTTTTTCACGGTCAACATAATCTGATGATCGGCAGTCACTTTGTATGCCACTATGCTATGGTTTATTTTATTAATAAATATTTTTTCATACTTTGGTTAACCATAAGTTAATGTTTTTTTTTTTATCTGCATCTGCACATTTATCTGTTAAACTAACCAATCATAAATGAAACAGTGTTTAGTTTGTTTATATATTTGTATATAATATAATTAATATTTGTGCGCTTTGCAGAACAGATCTTTTCTGAGAGCCAAATAAAATACGAATTTCTGCATTTGTCATTACACTGAATTGACATGATTTTCATTTCTCATAGGAATCGCTAGTAAATTTCACAAATAAATGGCAAGTAACACATTGAACTAAATGTTGAAGTAGAAAAACAGTATTGTCTTGTAAAACATTCTAATAAATCTAACTTAATATAATTTTTACAGTGTAGTCTAACTATCTGTGACAAATTAAATAATAAACTTAACTTAATGGTTTCGTGAACGCAAAAAAAAAAGTTCAGCTGTTTAATTATATTTCGTTTTAAAACCATTTGCAAAATCATTCTGATGGAAACTCTCAATTATTAAAGAACACTTTTAAATATTACATAGACAATCTCTGTTTAGTTTCAGCGTTTGGTGGTAACAATTCAAAAAGTTATGACAAACCAACCCACACTCATGCAAGTCATTAGAATTTTTACAAGAATGCAGAATCGTAAGAATATGTATGTTGTATCACAAATATATGACCTGAACCTAAAGCCTTAACTCACCTAACCATCACTGTACAAGGAAATATTGTATAAAAGTCATACATTTTTGTAAAACCCAAGTCATGTGATTTAGCCATCTAGTACAAATTAGTATTGGTCAAAAATTAGTATTGCCATTTTTCCAGAGCAGATTTAGTTGCCAACAATTTCACAGATGGACAAGTAGTTATTAAAAGGTTGAACGCTTGACGTATACTGTACTTGACGACTCAATGTGTTTAACCTTGTAAATGTGCAAATAAGAATGTGAATCATGGGTTACAAATATGCAGTGTTCTGAATGTCAGCTCATCAGAAGCTGTATACTTGTACATAACATTCTGTAGTGAAAAGTAAAGTTTGGACAAAAGCAAAACAACACAGCAGATGCCATACTTTAATGTGTACACAAGTCCGAAATTGCATGATGCCGGTGGCCTATTCTACAGTTCCTCCATTGTTCTTGCGCAGTAATTCCAAACACACCTGCAATCCTTTCCTTCCTGTATCACAATTCCCACAGTTCAACTCGGAGGAGTTTGAAAGGCCGGGCACAATGATGTAATTACTTTTCCAGGTTCCCAGGATGGCCTGAAAGGAAGGAAAGCACAGCACCATGGCGAAATAGGAAAGCCTCGCTCCAAGCCCTTAAAAGCAGAGGTCTTGATGGCAAGGTTTCAGGATTACTTCTATGTATTATGTAATGTGGCACCATCTTATAACAACAAAGTACCCTGTAAAGTGGACTTGGGTGTTTTTAGATCCGTTTTTCTGTCAAGCGTGCAACCAAGCAAGTAATCGCCAACAATACTGATGTGGCGGTTTAGTCTACCCCTTTAAATGTGTATATTGTGGTTTCCCAGACATGAAACCTATCATATGTCCTAACTCCCACTCCACTTCAAAAGCCAAAGCAATGCATAAACAGCCCTTTAAAAGCCAACCCCAGATCTTGTAACTTCCTTTGTTTTACTGTAGTGGGTTTCCTGTAGTAATGTTATGTCTGTGGGAAGGCTTCCTAATATGTGTTCTAGGAAGCCACAAAATGTTTGAGATTGCATTGTCAAGCACTTTTTTTACCCCACTTTGTCGAGAGCTGAGTTGTGACCAATGCTCTCAAGGTAAAAGTGCTCTCATCTGAAGTTGACATGGTGAAGTATGTCAAACGGACTCTTTGTCTCCATTCCCCTCGAGTGGACCTCTAAAAATGTCCGTCGTTAGTATTCATCGCCCACCAATCTAACTGCGCTGAAACAGAGCATGAAAATCCCACAGGGCTGATGGACTGCTAATGTAGACCTCTAGAGACCCTGCTAACTCACTGAACTACAAACATGTTAATTCAGCATCGTCCTTAAAAGTGCCTTTCCTGTTGAAAACAGCATAGACTCGTTTGGACCTTAAGGAGGTGGCCTTAACTTGTATTTAATGGGCAATGCTGGCCTGGCACAACCTGGCTATTGTTGCTAGACCAGCTTGACCAGTCATGCTTGTTAACAGCATTGAAGTGTCTAAACATACCTTATACTGGCCATTTTGGTCAATCACTTGCTGAACCAGTTTAACTGGTCTAGGCTGTTTTCTTCATCAGTAAATTGCCCAAAAATATCAACAAAGTATGAACTATACATATTAAAGGGTTAGTTCACCCAAAAAGGAAAAATTCTGTCATTAATTACTCACCCTCATGTCGTTCCAAACCCGTAAGACCTTTGTTCATCTTCGGAACACAATTTAAGATATGTTTGATGAAATCTGAGGGCCCTCTGACCCTCCCATAGACAGCAAGGTAACTACCACGTTCAAGGTCCAGAAAAGTACCAAGATGATCGACAAAGTAGTCCATGTGACATCAGTGGTTCAACTGTAAAGTTATGAAGCTACGAGAATACTTTTTAGTGCAAAGAAAACAAAAGTAACAACTTTATTCCACATTTTCGTCTCTACTGTGTCACTCGTGGACGCGCGTTCACCACAGTACCATGACGCGAGCGTGTGGCGTCGCTGACCCAGATCTGGCGTAATGACGTCATCACGCTGGATCTGGGTCAGCGCCGGCGCCGCCACGCGCTCGCGTCATGGTACTGTCGTGAACGCGCGTCCACAAGCTTACTTTTCTGGACCTTGAACGTGGTAGTTACCTTGCTGTCTATGGGAGGGTCAGAGAGCCCTCAGATTTCATCAAAAATATATTGTATGTGTGTTCCGAAGATGAACGAAGGTCTTACGGGTTTGAAACAACACGAGGGTGAGTAATTGATGACATAATTTTCATTTTTCGGTGAACTAACCCTTTAACATTAAACGTTTTTGTACATCACAAACAAATAATAAAACATAGACCAATTGTGAACAGAAACACTTGATTTTGGCTCAATTTATTGGTTTAGCCTATTTTTGTAATCTTTGTGCATGCTTTAGTATCTGGTTTCATGAATCAATCACAAAATCATCACTGGAGAGTTCTCTGACAGTCAGAACATTAGTTGGCAAAGCATTAGCACTCAGAAACCAGAAGCCCAGACTATAATGAAGCCTGAAGCTCAACATTAAGCTTCTGTTGGAGCAATATAACTCTTATAACTTTTATATTTTATAAAGAAAATGTGAGAAGTCTTTGCCTGTGCAGATCTACTCACCACTGTTATGGGTGATTGCTGGTGCCTTGCTATGGTTTCTAGGGTTTTTGGAGTGGTTGGTTAGTGTATTTCTATGCAGTTGCTTGGATGTTCTAGACAGATTTGGGGTGTTTGTTTACTAAGGCATTTTATGTGGTTGCTTACTGGTTTAAGGATTTTTTTCACCAACTTTTAGGATCTGCCAGGTGAAAATTTAAATTATGTTTACTTTGAGGAGTAATATTTAAGAAGTTTTATCAAATAATATTTGCCTGGGCTGACCATGGTCAAAAAATGTCCTAATACAGAATATGAATATGAAAGGAACCATTGTTACAAAAATACCGCAATCATTCACTCACCCTCATGTCGATCCAAACCTGTAAGACTTCGGAAGACATTTTTAAAGCTGTTTTTTTTCCATGTTATGAAAGTGCATGTTACGTAAGCCAATGTTATAAAAGTTCCAAACATTTTAAGCTCCAAAATGGAATAATTTATCCAACTCAAATGGTTTTTGAATTTAAAGCCTTAATTTATGCTTAAATTAAATCAAAACATTAATCAATATATGCATACTCATACTGTGCTGAGAGATTTTTTTGTGTTAATATGAGCTGTAGTAATAGTACCTAACAAATATTTAAATATATTTAGTTCTTTCCCTTGAGTGAACAAAAGGGGAAGAAAAAAAACATGCCCTTCATCTAGAAAGTTCCTTTGGTTTCTCACTTCGCTTTGGCTTTCACACCTAACTAAAGTCATGCTCTCACTCTCGGCAGGGGTCTGGGGGGCCTGGCGGTATCATTGATTTCATTTATTTTGAGGCTGAAAATCATTTGCATGGGCTTTTGGACCACTGCCATCCCATATGCTGTTAAAGACAGCGATTCTCCCACTGTGGCGGCTCTGCAGATATACACAGTATGCAAGGAGTATTACATTACTGCAAGACTGGAATATTGTCATGCCATATTATGTTCTACAGAACAAACAGAGGTAGAATGGCTTGTTACCTAAAACCAGACCTATATTTGGAAATATTGAGGAAGCCTATCTTCAAAATGCTGTATCAGTTTATGCTGTGTCCACATGGCAATAAAATGGATGTTTCTAGAAGAACAGTCACAACAACAATCCAACGTGCTGCTATGCCACCAGTCATTAAAGGCTGGTTCAGATGTAGTGAAAATGATCACATTTCAATGAATGATTACAAACACAAACTTTTTGTTTGTTGCAATTATGTGGGCCAATGTACATTAAGATCAGGAAAGTGCATTGAGAAAGTAAATACAGTCCGTTTTCATTTCATCTCATTGCTGATAGATCACCACTTTAGTTGATAAACCACATATAATCCTAAAACCACACTCAGAAAGCAGACTTCAAGAGAGGATACTTCATCCCATCTAAAACCGGTCTTAAACGTCCAATTAAAGAGCTGAGAGCTGTCCAAGCACAGAAAAACAGCTTTGTATCTGTTGTGGAGATCAAGAAGCAAATCCCAGGCCAGCAGCTTCTATGTAATGGCATATTAGGCATTCCCCCAAAACAGACTTGCTTATAAAGAGTCCTGAAAATAATTTGACATGAGTGGTTGCACTGTTCTTCGTTTCCGTTTTCTGAGTGCTCTTTTTGTGTGGGGGGCTATTAGGGTTTAATTGTGAATGCCCTGGGATAAACCGAAGAAGAATGCAAGCGCTGTCCAAACCGCGGCCTCTGCCAGATGCAATGGACCCAGGCTGCAGGAGAGACTGTGGGCTAATGCTTGGCACCAGTCTTTCCTTCTCTCTCTTTTCTGCCTAGTTTTTCTGTATTATTTCTTATTATATAAGCAATAGTACTGATTTGGTTGTCAAAATACCAATACCAGTGAAATTGAATTAACACTTCTTGACTTAAAGAGTTAAATAATAATATAAATCAACCTAATAATTGAATATGCCAATTTATTAAAATATATATACAGTATATAAATATTCAATAGCACATAGCTTTCAAGCTGTCTAAACATCCAACGTTTAAATAAATTAGTGTTTTCTCTTGTCTGGCAATATTTTTTGCACTTTTATAAGTCTGCTTTCTTTACGTTAAATTAACAGTTCAACCAAAAATTACAATTTGATGAAAATGTACTTACCCTCAGGCCATCCCAAATGTGAATGAGTTTCTTCATCGAATGTAGGATTTACATTCCTCGCTCAGCAATGGATCCTCTGCAGTGACTGGGTGCCCAAACAGCTGATAAAACATCATAATAATATAAAAATGTTGACTATCTTATATTTTTACCATGATTTACAGAAGACACCCAATAAAATGTCATTCAGTGCATAAATACGGACACTGAATGATGATAGAACATTTTACATTTACATTTAGTCATTTAGCAGACGCTTTTATCCAAAGTGACTTACAAATGATGACAATAGAAGCAATCAAAACCAACAAAAGAGCAATAATATGCAAGTGCTATGGCAAGGCTTGGTTAGATATACACCAATATTTTGACATTTTATTTTCACAAACTACATTTTAAACATTAATGTAGACATTTTACTTGCATCTAATATGCTTTCTATGTAAATAAAACCACTATTTAGTTTAATTTGAAGCAGACAATAAAATGGGACGTCTTTTTTTTTTTGACCCTGATATTCTAGATGCAGCAACACAATCTATTTAAAAATAAATCGTAAAAAGAAAGTTTGGATTAAAAAGAATCATGCCGATATAGAGGCAAGTACAGTATGGCGCAGATATGACAGTATAGTGACACTGTAAAATGTCACGTTATAGGCTACCAATACTTTAAATGGAAGTGTATGTACATTTTTACCTTGAAATATACATTTCAAAATCATTTTGATGGTACACTGAATAGCCTCTGTTTCACGTTCCCATCCGACGTTTGGTGAGCCGGTACGAAATTCTGCGAAAATGCACAGCTATCCACTGTAATTACTCACTTAACCGTAGGTGGCTCCAAAGCGGCAAAAATACACAAAACTACATACAGCTGCTTTAAGGTACTTACATCCAAAATAAGCTCTTGGATATAAATAACCAAATGGTGCAACATCTTTTGTTTACTTAATTACTTTAGGCATTTCATAACCTCTAGTCTAGTGTTTTATAAGAACTCGTTTATAAGTCTGCTTTTAATAAACAGTGAACATAGGCTGCCGTTTTAATTTAGGCATATTTCACAAATGAGTTTTCATCTTTGCACATCTTTTGCAAGGAATTCCCCCCTATGGTGGTGTTTTGTGGGTTTTGAGAACACCCCTTATTAACACACATGCAGCCTCTGGAGGCTTATTGCTTCAACGGTTTCATAGATATATATAATACAGTCCATCCTTCACTCGCTTGCTGTAATCATAACCACTTTTATTTTATTTCCCTGTTCTGTCAAATTTCGGACAATAGCAATGCAGTGAGTTTCTATAAATATTTAATTGTGCTCAGCAAGGCAGGAAGATTAAACCCTCCCTTTGACAGTTATTTGTAATGACATCTGAATGCATTGGCAAAAAATATACAGACAGATGTTCGGCATGAAATATTGATTCTATAAATCGTAACCTGGTTTTCTTGTACACTACACCAGCCTGCACCAAGTTGTCCATTATTAATGATGAATGCATTTTTGTGTGTTACTTTTGATTTGTTATATAGCTGCTCCTACTTTTCCCGTGAGTGTGTGTGATGAATGCAAGGCCTGTGAAACAGCAAACTCAGGGCTCTTCTGAAGGATGAATAGGTGAAATCTGTCTATATCTGGCCCTTCAAAGGGAAATGGTTTTTGCTGTAAAGATATGCAGGCATGGAGATGTCTGCGGCGATGCTGCCAACGCTGTCTCAGCTTGGAGACCGCCAGGTTCCTCCCACCGCTCTGACACAAATAAAAGGGAATAATATGCCCTCTGTGCATGAGCAGCATATTAATTCAGACAAAAGTGCCCTTTATCTCACACTGTTTCAAGCGGGGAGCGAGAAAGAGAGAGACAGATTTCAGGCTACACATTCTTTAAGGAATCTCCAAAATGGCATCTAAGCCTCCATTTATTATGTTTCATGTTTTTTTCAAAACAATTTAAATGCATCCAGCAGTGTCAGAAATTAACATTTTAAATTAAAGGGCAATATGTTCTCTTGCAATTGATTTTCAGGTGCAATTATTTTTTTTATAATATTAACATAAAAATGTAAAAATATAAAAGCACTAACTCCATTTAATTCTCTCTTTTCTTTTTCAAAATAGTAATTGAATTTAAATAAAAATCATTCATTTTGACAGTAATTCAAATAATGTTTTCATGATAAATGATACAGCTCTTTTATCATTTATATAATTATAGAATATAGAATTATAGAAGCCTCTTTTTCTCACTAAGGCTGTATTTATTTGATAAACATACAATATTACTCTTTTTACTGAATACTATTACTAATACTATTCATTTAAAATATCTGTTTTCTATCTGAATATATTTTAAGATGTATTTTGGGATATGGGATATATGGGATTTGATAATGAATTTTCAGCATCATTACTCCAGTCTTCAGTATTATTTGATCCATCAGAAATTATTCTGATATACTGATTTGGAATTCATTTATTCATTTGTTTGTTCATTCATTCATTCATTTACTCTTAATGTTAAAAACAGTTGTGCTGCTTAATATTATTGTGGAAAACAGACATACATATATATATATATATATATTAGTGATTGTTTTTTATATATTATGATTGAAAATCTGTGAGAAAGGGGAATATCAATACAATATATAAAAGTAATTTAAAATGTTGCAAAAATAAATGGTAATGCTAATGTGGCACACACACACACACATAGCTAATATATATAGTAATATATACTAATAACTAAAAAGCACATTTTAACTCAACATTTCGAATATCTGGGGCATTTTTGCCCTGAACCCTGGTTATTTTCTGACCCTGCTGATAGTAAGCAAAAACATTGAGGTTCTTTTCACTCTTTGTTGCACTGCTTGGTCTAAACCGGCGTTTGATTCCAACTTAAGCTGCAATCACTAAGCTGCTCAGGTTTTGATAATATGTTGTCCTTTGCGTGGTTCTGTGTGCTGCACTGTGCAATGCTGCCGTTGATTTAATGATGGTGGGAAAAGCATTGAGGAAGGCGATGGGCTTAATTGGCATGCAGGGAAAGTAAATGTTCTCACTCTGTTGATCAGACGAGCAGCGGGGCATGACAGGCATACAGTATCTCATAGACTTCATTAGAGCCTCGGCCTGAGCCACGGGGGCACAGAGGAAGACGGGGGGTTGCGGGTACTACAGAGTCTATGCTAAGCAGTCTGGCACAAGTGCTTGTGATTCCATATCTGAGCAACCACAACAAAACCAGACAGGAAGCGCAGACACGGCCACAGCCAGATGGTTTAGAGCCTTTTTTTTTTTTTTTGCCAGGATTATTATTGGAATCCAATATTCAGATCTTTCTTCAGCTATTTTGGTCCTGTGGACCTTTAAAAAATCAGCACTCTTTTAAAACATATTTTCACACACTCACTAGATTATGTTTTTTGTCTGCTATTAATGTCCAACAGTGAATTTACAGTACATACCTCACAGGAAAATTCTGCCTTTATTGTCCGTGTTTTCTACCATTGTCATTTCCACCGCATCTCAAATTATGTATTCCTTTGCCAAAAAAAAAAAAAAAGTGCTTCATTGATTTGACTGTGCAATTGTAATGTATTTCAAAACTGGAACATATAATTAAAAAGAAAAACTGTACTTACTGACATTGTATTGAAGAAAAAGACCACTTTATAATACTGTCAAAATAAAAGTTTCTTTTGAAAAAAGTCTAAATCGTTGTTCTTTTGTCATGCTTTGAAGAAGAATGAGTTTCAGAATGAGTTTCAGAATGAGTGCACTTATTTTGATGTGCTGACTAATACACAAAATTACATGTAAAGTATGCACGTATTAATAGTATTATCTGATGAAAAAAATAGATTTTAAACATTTTTCAAATAAAATTACTAAATGTATACACGTTATGCAAATAAAAACACTTAATTGATCATTTCACTCTTTTGACTAAATTACAACAAATTATTATATTATATTAATTATATTATATCATATTTGTTATCGACCTTTCTACCTTATGTCACATATACATGTGTATATATATATATATGCTAAATGTTACAAGTTTAAACATTTTTTTTTTCATATATTACGATTGAAAATCTGAGTCTGGGACAAGGGTAAAACAATATAATCTATACATAAAAGTAATGTTGCAGAAATGAATGGTAATGGTAAAAATGCTGATACAATATTAATGTGACATTCATATAACAAAACGAAAAATCTGTTAGTTTTAATAACAAATCATCCCCTTGGGAGATAAAAGTGCACAAAGTTGTAGAAACATCCATATATGATTAATAAACTCTAAAAGTGCACACAAAATGTTGCACAGTCAAAATCTACAATGAAGACAAATGTGTTTGAATTTGGAAAAAACACATATGTCTCTGGTTGTGCAGGCCCATATTTTTTCTTTTATTTTGGCTTCTGCCTTCTTAATTTAACAAATGTGACTTTTATTCAGCATGGGTCATTAATTCTGAATGCTTTCAGAGGGCTTTTAAGCATACAGAGATTGAAATGAATAACATAAACAACTCGCACTCAGCCCAAATTTGTTTTTTCAAACTGTTACGCACCCATTGCCCTCTCTTTCAGTCACATTGACAGTTTTTTGTGTCTTGCCCAAAGTCTTCACAACACCTCAGTCTCAATCCCCCGTGCACCCGGCCCGTTAAATCCTCCCCGCCGTGTTAGCTGGCTTCCCGGAGCAGGGAGCTGATCTCTGGCCTGGTCAGCGCTTGCTGAGCTGTAGAGAGATGGATGCACTGATCACAGGCCTAATTATGCTGAACCATCACCGGCCTGACCTCACTGAGTGGGCAAATCACCTCTCCAAACAGCAGCGGCGGCCAGAGAATTCAGCTGCTATCTCTTTAGTGGCATAACTAATGGAACTGAGCTTGAAAATGAGGGGTGCTAGTTAGGAACCAGGCTGGGAATAACGTGATCTCCGATAGGTCAGTCCATTTTATCAGAACATACATTAAATTTGCCAAGTGGACAAGAAGTAAAGATCATAACTTTTTCCATCAATTTCTCTTAAAGGGATAGTACACCCAAAAATGATTTACTTACCCTCAAGTAGTTCCAAACCTGTATGAGTTTCTCTCTTTTGCTCAACGTGAAGATATTTTGAAGAATGTTGGTAACCACAGAGTTGCTGGCCCCCACTGACTTCCACAATACAGAAAAAAAAAATACAACGAAAATCAGTCTTTATATTTAGCATAATTACTCCAGTCTTCAGTGTCACTGATCCTTTAAAAGTCATTCTAATATGAAAAACAATTCATATTTTTGTGGAAATTGTGATATTTCCTCAGAATTCTTTGATAAATGGCAAGTTCAAAAGAATAGTGTTTACTTGAAATAAAACAATTTTGTAATGTCAGAAATATCTTTACTGTCGCTTTTGATCAATGTAGTGTGGCCTTTGCTGAATACAAGTATTCATTTCTTTTTTTTTAAAATCATATTGACCCCAAACTGTTGAATGGTAATGCATCTGGATATATTACTTTTCCATCATTTAAACACCCATTTTAAGTTATCTTTAAAAACATTGTTAATTTTGTAAACAGTTAAATTAGCTTAATTGTTAATTATATTATACAAATCTCAAATCGCTGTGATACAATTCTGTGATTGCATTTAAAATTTATTTGAAAATACACAGATAAAGGACAACGTTTGGCAACAACATACATAATAGTACACAAATATCATAAATAGCTTCTTTCCTTAGTGAAAAAAGAAGATGACCTTCCTCTTTTGTATTTTATTTTATTTTATGGGGGGACCCATAACTGTCTGGGACCCCTTAGTCCCTATTAATAATCCATAATTTTATGGATTAGTGGTGTAATAGTAATGAACACAATTTAAAATCTCTGTATAAAGCACTAAATGTTATGTCATGCCAGACATACACCAGCACCAACAAACCTTTCTATGTATTTATTGACATATTTTGGACATGGGTGGCCAAATATTTAGATGCAGGGAAGGCAGTGCGTTTATATAAATAACAACCCCTAATTTGACACCATCCATAATTCCCATCCGAGCATGGACGGAGCATTCACAGCAAGTCACTGTTAATAATGAGCTGGAGCAGAACAATTATGTCACAGTATTTGGGCTGCCATGTGAGAAAAAGAAAACCGTTGTCCCTCCGCTGTACACAGACAGGCAAAGCAGGAACGATACAGTATGCAAATGCTAAACTGCTAATGTATGAGAACCGAATCAAGACCGGGGGAGGCCGGGAGACATCTGTGGGCCGACATATGAGAGACTGTGAAAATCTGACTGGGAATGAGTGCAGTATTCCATGGGAAAAGATACTGTCTCTCTCCCTTCAGAGTGCTGGGAGATAATGAAGCTATCAGCTAAATGGCAGTTAACCGCAGTGCTTTGTGTACTTGTTTGCAGTCGCTGGAAAGGGGGAGGAATGCTTCGCATGTGCAGCCACATTTACTGGCTATTTGGTGACAGTCTGCTAAAAACATTATGTGAACGGCACTGTGTGGCCTTGGCTGTTTGTTATGGGAAAGTCACCCCTTGGCCGTTTAGGGTTTGGCCCAGAGGCAAGAAAGGTCCCGTTTGACCTGGGGTCCCGTTACTCTGCAGGGAAACATGGAATTTTAACAACCTTCTTTGTGGAGTTGTTTTGTTGTACCAGCCTGTGCAGACCAGCACAATGCGCTGGGTAGTACAATACTATTCTGGTACATAACATGCTTTATGTACCAGAATAGAATCATGATGTTCTTTGAAGTACCTTAGAGTAATTGTAACTAATAAAAATGTTAATAAAATGATGCCAGCACTAGCCAGCACTATTATACAGTATATATATATATATATGTATATATATATATATATATAGAGAGAGAGAGAGAGAGAGAGAGAGAGAGATGGATGGATGGATGCATACCTTTGTTAATTTTAATGTGTCCTTGCTGAATTATTTAATTTAGAAATTACTTGCATTCAGCAAGGACACATTAAAATGATCAAAAGTGACATTAAATACATTTAGAATGTTACAAAATATTTATATTTAACATAAATGCTGTTCTTTTGAACTTTCTACTCATCAAAGAATCCTGAAAAATGTATCACAGTTTCCACAAAAATTGTGAGAATGATTTTTGAAGGATCATGTGATACTGAAGACTTTCTCTTCTTCTTTCTTTCTTTCTTTCTAAATATCACACAAGGGCAAGTTGTAACTTATTTAGATTTAAGTAAAAAAAAATATGATACTCATTAATTATAATTTTGGTTGGCCAAATATACTGGTCTTATGAAGTATTCTAATTTGTTGAGATAGTGAATTGGTGGGGTTTTGTTAAATGTGAGCCAAAATTATCACAATTAAAAGAACCAAAGACTTAAAATACTTCAGTCTGTGTGCATTGAATTTATTTAATACACGAGTTTCACAATTTGAGTTGAATTACTGAAATAAATGAACTTTTCCACGACATTCTAATTTATTGAGATGCACCTGTATGTACAGACACATAGACTGTATAAAAACATGGACGTAGTGTCCGTGATGTCACCCGTAGGTTTCCGAAGAGCGTTTTTGAAGTCTAAAGTAGGCAGAGCCGGCCATTGCCATCTTGGCAGCGCGTCACTCCCGGATAATCGAAAAATGGGCAAAGAGGCGGAAGCTGGTTGCTGAAACCACGCCCACCTAGCTCGACGGTGGTGACAGCAGCGGCAATCCACCCGTCACTCAAGTGGCCACGCCCTTAATTGTGCAAAACTTTAAGGCTTAATATAATTTAAACGAATGAGTTTAAAAAAAAATTCACCCCCTCACAGTTGTCATGAAGGGCAAAATTTGCTATATAGACCAAAATAATTTTTTGAACCAGGCTGTAAACGTTTTTTTCTTCTTCAAAGTCTATGGGACTGACTTCCTTTTGCAGCCAGCCTCTAGCGGCCAGTTGACGAATTACAGTTTAAATCACTTCCGTGTTGGCTTCAGGAGAGAGAGCGGGAGGTTGCCGCTTGACAGTACAACATGCCCATTATCGTGTGTTCAGCATGTATTAAATTATCTGTATCTTTTCCCTGGGCAAAAATGGGGGAAAATATTCAAAATAATTTTTACTATAATTTTTTCTAGTCTACTGAAATTGATTTTCCCTGAGAAGAATTCACTGATGTAAAACTGTAACAACTAGTCCCAGTCTCTACTACAGCAGCATTGCCAGCACAATAGTACAGCAATAGCATTTTTTATTACTTTTTTTTTATGAATGCTGGTAGTATTCACTTTACATATATGACTAAATGCTAGAGGGATAATGTGACATACTCTAAAACACATGAAACTGTGGGATAATATACAGTATTACATGTATGTTTATGCCTCGACTCTGCATATCATCAGTGCATGGTTTTGGGGGTCGACATGCTGCACTTCCCTAATGAACGGCACATGCACGGCGTGCGGTGGAGTGTCACCTCATCCTCACCTCCACAAAATTATGTGCTTAACTTCACACCTTTAATATTGCTCTGTGCTCATCACATATCTGTAAATCACAGAGGTGTGACACACATATGCTGCCACAGGACATGGAGATGTGTAAAATGTGACAGGGGTCAATGCATCCTTCGTGCTCCATAAATTACTTTTGCGGCAGAATGTGCGTTTAATCACAGTCTGCTAAACATGACGGAGCAAGCCAGCCTGACCTTCCGATGATTAAAATGCAAAT
Source organism: Sinocyclocheilus grahami (assembly GCF_001515645.1). Classification (NCBI taxonomy): domain Eukaryota; kingdom Metazoa; phylum Chordata; class Actinopteri; order Cypriniformes; family Cyprinidae; genus Sinocyclocheilus; species Sinocyclocheilus grahami. The sequence goes on along the minus strand of NW_015505277.1, from coordinate 2,726,422 downwards.
GACCTGTTGCCATTCACACACGTTGATTCGATCTGACATCGCTTCCCCGTCGCGACCCCCAACCCCCCATTTTTAACTTCACTTCACCCCGTCAGATGCTGACAGCACGAGGGGCATGTCACTTGATGACAGATTTGATGCTATTTTCATTTTTTTATTTTTTAAATCCCTTTGACCGAGAAAACACGGATGCGGATAGACGCAGGCGTCACAGGGTCTTAGATACCTCACTTCACACCCTGGTTTTGTCTGTAAACAACATGACAACTGCTGTCACACTTCACCTCATGTTTACTGTCAACATATTACTGTGAAAAAAGTTGGTGTCATAATAAAAAGTTAATTTGGGATCTGTTTGTTTATTATCATTGTGCGGTTTTTACTTATTGTGTCTGCTAAGGCAAGTGTTGCTGTAGAACAAACCTCTAACCATAACTGCCATAAACTAGTCTTAACTTATTAATAATGCTTCAGATCAGGGCTGCACAATTTGGGGGGAAAATACAATTACAATTTGTATGATAAAAATTGTGATTTAAAATATTTTTTTAGCTTCAGGTTTGCTGTGCAAGTTTGTAGGGCTTCCAAAAACTGGCCACAAATCGAGTGAATATATATATATATATATATATATACAACAACAACAACAATAATACAAACAAACAAATAAATAAATCAAATTAAAACAAATCAAATATTTAAGAAAAAAACAATAAGATAAATAAAACAATTATATATATATATAATTTCTGTCAAACGAATAATCCCGATTAATCGCATACAAAACAAACGTTTTTGTTTGCATAATATATGTGTGTTCTGTGTATAATTATTATGTGTATATATTGTATATAAATACACATACATACAGTATATATATTTTAAAATATTTACTTGTATTTACATGTCTATATTTATACTCATATAATTTCTATTATAAATAAATATATTTAATATATAAACATATGTTTCTGAAGTGTGTATATATATATATATATATATATATATATATAAACCTCCAGGTTTGCTGTACATGTTTGTAGGGCTGCACAATAGTAATAATACTAATAGTGATGATTATAATAATAATAATAATAATAATAATAATAGAACAATATAAGAAATATTACTAATGTAATATTCCACTGTAAAAAAAATCAAGTATTTAAGAAAAATATAATAAGATGTGTTTTTATGTCCAAGTTTTGGTATTTTGTATTTATATGTCAATAATAATAATAATAATAATAATAATAATTTATAGCACAAATGTAAAATTACAATACTACTATTAGCATACATGGCTGTCTTAATTCATTTTCCATAAAGCTTTTCTTTTGTTGACAACCGTAGATTTATAAACAAGTCCATATTACAAGTTTGTGAAGATTCTTGGTGCATTTTGTGTTCCCAGCTACACGTTATAAGCACCCAAAATCAGAGCAGATGTAGAGAAGAGTTCATGTGGAACAACATTTACTGTGAACTGAGCCACTGAAACACTGAAAACACTAGATCATGAGCTGCTCGTATGTAAATGAACACAGATCCATGCTTCGCTATGAAGCACAATCAAATTCAATTTAGATTTTTAAAATTTTATTTCGAATACTTGCTCTTATAGCTCCACCTCAAATCATGAACATCCATTGATTAGAAATGCACAAGTGTTCTACTCAAACAGAACTATACTGTATAAATGATGTACGTGGATAAATAAAATTAATTGTGTTTGCTAAGAATACTAAATCATAATTAGTGACCAATAAAAGTTTGTTTTTCATATTAGTACAAGTATACAGTATAAGTACACAGAAATAGGAAAATGGTGTTTGGACTTACTGAAGAAGGATGAGTGCTATTGGCTGCCAGGTCAGGCCTTGGCTAGGTAAGCTTTTAACATTCCTAAGAGCTTTAAATGAAACGTTAGTCTAAACAGTAGAATGTGAGAGATGTTTTATGGCAGACATCTTTAACCCGAGGCCATAGCGGTTAAAGAACACAATAAGCGTTAGAGATGTTCTTCTTTCAGTAGCACTCAGTCTTAATCTATGGCAGGGATAAACAGACAGGTGTAAGGGTAAGTACTTACATTTCAAGGGAAACTTTGGAATGACCTTTCTCAAACGACTGGGGTATTTGCTATTTTTCTGTGAGACGACATGAACTGTATGAACTCTTTAGACATTAAACGTTCATGTGTGCATTTATGTCAGTTTTTCAACATGTTCAATCGACTGCTTTGTTCAATTATAAAGCTGTGAGAGGAGATCATGTACAGACGACCCTTCGTTTTTTTTTAAATGCAGCTTTACAGTGATGCTCACAAAACGCAGGAGTAAAATTCTGAGTAAAAGACACTTCAAAATGAAGATTGATCAGATACACCTTTACTGACCTAAACAAACCACATACTGTATGTCAAGAATCTGCAAGAATGCAGGAAATGAAGAGAAATAAATTGTGGTGATTTTTGAGATTAAAAATTAAAAATTGGCATGTGACATGTCCAGAACCAATATACTTCAAATCATGCAACTGTACTTTAACTACTCTGAAAAACTTAGAAAACACCCTAGAATCCATGTATCAATGCAAAACCCTGGCAATCACTTAGTAACACTAGGATTAGGAATCATAAGAATTGTTTTTTATTATTATTTTTTTATTATTTATATTATTTTTCTGTTCAAATTAACATGTATAAAACTGTCTTAGCACATGCAAAAAAAAAAAATAATCTAGTTAATATGTATATGATCATTAGCAGATATTAATTGAAAAATATCTAAGGGAAAATCAATACAGCCTGCTGTTACGCTGCTTAGACTTTTTTATCAATCCCAGTGACAAATAATGAATGTGTTTTTAAATCACATCAAAGGACTCAGTTAAGAAAGCAGAGGGAGATTTCATAGATTTGCGAAATGCTTGTATAATGAACTGGTTATTTTGCAAGCTCATACTGTTTTGCATTCGAGGTTGTCTGAGCAGATTTGACTATAAGCACAAAGTGTGAAATTGGAATACAAAATTATCAAGACATCCTCGCTCGCTCTTATGGCCACGTAGAACAGTCGGAGTGGAGGCAGTTGTCATGGTGATTAATGTAGCAGCAGGAAAGCTAACCTGCAGAAGAGAAGCATGCGGGGGGATTTCTGAAAGCATTTCAATCTTTGACGTAAACTAATAGAGGCTCGCTCTCACCTCGGGTGCTGAGAACACACGCTCATAGACCACTAGCCATAGCGGCTTTCAGAGGCCAATATCTCAATAGGTGTCTGGATGAAATCCATTGAGTTCGCTTGATAAGAGCACATTTGCATCAGGTGTAGGAATGCAACCTACAAGGCACATACAATTACTTTTTCAGACCTGCTGCTACGACTCGGATTGCGGAAGTACAAGCCAACTTTACATTCCAGTCATTCCTGTTACTGTGCAATTACATAGGTAATAACTGAGTAATAATAATGAGCCACTTGTAATTAATACCTAACTATGTTTCTTGTAATTCCACCGTTAATAGAAGTGCTTGCTTAAGCAGGAATCTTTATTACTATTGCTGATACTTACATGAACATGAATGATACTTAAATTGTGCTTGGTGGATGATAAAAACTGCACAGCAAAATAATAAAATAATAGCTCACTGCCCGTGAACAGGACAGTTTTTTTTGCATGAAAACTGTGCTTGATCTGTGCATATTTCTCTCCTGATTCAGATGAGACAATTTTTCACTGGAGAAAGCAATACTATTGATAGAGGACAATTTGATTATTACAAACATGCAGCTTTTCGCTTTACACGATGTTAATTGACGGACTGGAGTCATGCGGATTGCTTGTGGATAGTGATGGGTAGATTACTTACAAATTGTAACTGTAATCTTACTGATTACAAATTTCATGATGAAAAGATGACTACTTTCATGTAATGTATTCTGACTACTTTTGGATTACTTTTAGATTACTTTGACCTCACTATTATTTAATCAGAAAACATGCATATGTGTTGTTAAATTATTGAATTATTTAAGTTAAAATCTCAGGGAGACTTGTAATCCACAAAAAAGTAACTGATTATGAGCATGAATTATGATGTAATGTAATGTTCCGCATTGGCAGAAAGCAAAAAAATAAAAATCTCAAATGCATAATATAGTAATTAGTTATATAGGAACATATTTTATTTGTAGGCTAAAACTGTCAAGAAAAACAACAGTAAAAGAGTCACCAAATCACTGTATATATTAAATATGGAAGCGTGTCTTGTTCTGTACAAAGGCAATGTGTTGTACATTATGTCACTCCACCACAGCTGTATAATGACTGCTGTTACGAATAACAACGTGAGTAGTAATGCATTACCAGCACAAAAAAAAATATTTTGGTTTACTGCTAAAGATTATGGGGGTTCAATAAAGAAAGTGGAAGATGAAGATAAACATAATATTAAGGATCATTAAATAGGAGCATGCGTTCATTTCCCCATGCATAGACTGACCCATCAACTGAGTTTAATGTGCTAAATAACAGCCTGGCTCTTGATGTGTAATCACTAGTGTATACTCCCATTCATGCCTGTGGCTCATGCTAACAATCTTGGGAGTTGCTTTAATTACTGTTTACATTGAGATAGTCCCTTTCTTAGATTATGACTCTGTGTGTGAATCCTATATACCCACATACCTCTATGAGAGACAATGAGAGAGTAATGAGAGACAACGACTTGTTTTACTGTAGTGGATAGATTGTTTTACACTAGAAAAAAAATGCAATTTTAACCTGAAGGAGGGAACGGAGACGTCACATCGTGACCAATGAATTGGGATCTCGCTTAGAGAGACCAATCCACTTCGAGTGTAAACTAAACGAGCCAATGCACATTGGCATGCGATATTTGTGTCCAGCTGCCGCTGATCATAGCGTGAGCATAAAAAGGCAGCCAGTGCAATGCATACCAGGTTTTCGCTGAGGAGTCGAGCCGGTGACCCGGCCGCTCAGCGGTGGTACAGAAGCCGTGGCGATGGGACGTGACGTCTCCGTTCCCTCCTTCAGGTAACGAGGGTTACATATGTAACCGAGACGTTCCCTTTCAGTCGGTCACTACGAGTCACGTTGTGACCGACGAATTGGGATCCCTACCAAAGTGCCATGGATGCTGCCTCTTCCAGTGTCCTGTGCGAGCCTCCTGCGCCCCTTTTTGGTGTAGGCCAGGGTTCGCAAAAGAAGACCAGTCACTGTTGTCGTAGCACTACCCACGCAGTGAGATTGGATAACACTGGGAAACCGTACCCATACCACTTGGAACAGGAACGCTGCGGAAGCCCCATCCTTCCCGAAAGAGGTTTCGGAAGCACTTACACATATGAACAACCGTTTAGGTGCATATGGAAGATTGAAGGTGATTATAACCCTCTTGGAAATGGCAGAAGTCTGCCGGGGGAAACATGGGCTCTGAGGCTATACCGTGGACTTTACACATATGGGATCCACTTATGTCTCTAAATATGGAACCCATCCCTCTACCGGTTCTCAAGGATTCATCGAGTGAGGGCCTGGTGCCGGACGTTCCACCACGTCTGGCTGCCGAGGGGATGGAGAAGCTTAACAGGGTCTACAGTACGGACACTCTGGAGCAGTTTTAGCAAGCCGACACTAAACCGGGGTGCCTGATAATCTAGGGTGATGGCATCCACAATCCAGTGGGCCATCCTCTGCTTAGAGACGGCTTCCCCTTCTGCCAGCCTCTGTAACAGACAAAGAGCTGGTCTGAGGTTCTAAAGCTTTGTGTCAGGTCTACGTTCTATCTCAAGGCTCGGACGGGACAAAGCAAAGCTAGAGCTGGGTCTGCCTCCTCCGGGGGCAGAGCTTGCAGTTTCACTACCTGATCTCTGAAAGGGGTAGTAGGAACCTTGGGCACATAGCTGGGCCGGGGGCCTCAGGGTTACCTGGGCCCAAACTCTATGCACGAATCGTCGACCAAAAATGCGTGCAGGTCCCATACCCTCTTGATGGAGGCCAGAGCAAGCAGGAGCAGAGTTTTCATTGAAAGAAACTTTAGCTTGACTGACTGCAAAGGCTCAAATGGGCCCTGAGACAGGTCCCAAGAGGGCATAGAGGGGGGCCGGGGAGGATTTAACCTTCTCGCCGCCCTAAGGAACCTGATGACCAGGTCCTGCTTCCCTAATGACTTCCCTTCCATGGGGTCATGATTAGCAGCAATCGCAGGGACATAGACTTTAAGGGTGGAGGGAGACAGCCTTCGCTCTAACCCTTGCTGCAAAAAGGAAAGCACGACCCAGATCGGGTATTCCTGGGAGTCTTCTCGATGAGAAGAACACCACTCGATGAACAGGTTCCACTTCAAGGCGTAAGCGTGTCTCGTAGACAGTGCTCTCGCCGAAGTGATGGTGCCAACTACCTGCTGGGGTAGGTCACCTAGAGCCTCCGGACATGAACAAGGACAGACATGAAGTTTCCAGAGGTCTGGACAGGGGTGCCACAGAGTGCCCCATCTCTGAGTCAGTAGATCCTTCCTCAGGGAATCAGCCAGGGAGGGGCTGTCACAAGGAGCATTAGTTCGGGGAACCAGGTCTGAGTGGGCCAATACGGTGCCACCAGCAGGACCTACTCCTTGCCCTCCCTGAACTTGCACAGTGTCTGTGAAAGAAGGTTCAGACCAAACGAAAGCCTACAGGCCTGGGAGGGGAGCAACGGGTTACCCTGCAAGGAGGAGGTGGTCTTAGGACACAACTGCATCGCTACCGACTGCTCCACCGGGTGGATCGCCGTATACCCCCTAGCTGCACCCCGCCAAGGGTGGTGAGGGAGGAGGAACCAGCAGATTGGTTTCCGGCAGTAAAAGGTGCCGTCCATGACCTGTTGAGCTCCTCATGCACCTCCGGGAAGAAAGGCACCGAGGCAGGGCGCAGAAACCAGCACGAGCCACCCCGAGAAACCAATTGTCCAACCTCGAGGGCTCGGGAAAGCATAGCCGACATCTCCGGATCCGATTCAGACCTTGCCCCGGAGGGCGGCAGCGCAGCCGAATCTTCCTCTCCAGAGAGCTCTCCCTCCGATGCAGTGATCGTCATCCGGTCGTCGGGAGGAGCACCGAAGGATACCACTGGTACGCTCTTTGAAGAGGGCCCAGCTCTCCTTTGGCAGCTCAACTGGTTGCAAAGCGCTAGAGGAGCAATGGTCCCCCGCGGGTTGGTTCCCTGAAGGGTTTCCCACCACTGTAACCCTCAGACCACCCGTGCTACTGCCCGAAGTAGTCCTCGCCTGGCTGCCGCCAGGATGAACACTACATCGTGGCAGAGGCAACGGAGCTCCGCCCCCCTGGAGGAAACAGAGCCTGGCCCGCAGCTCCGAGATGATCATCTTCCCGCAATGGGAACATGACTCATCCACGAACGCCACCTCAGCATGTTTAATGCCCAGACACGTGAGGCAGCGATCGTGACCATCACCAGGCGCCAGGTAACGACCGCATCCAGAAACGCACGGGTGAAAAGGCATCTTTAAAATGACTATCTGTCGTCTTTACAAAGATGCACCCTTGTAAGCTCTTTTAGAGAAATAGGCTCTTTCAGGGAAATACTCTTTTAGGTGCTGAGACACACAGGGGAAATGGCCACTTGCAGCACAACAGGGGGTAGTGAAGCCTGAAGTGCGCAACCCACTCGACACAGGAACGACCACTGCTGAAGTGCCGTTCGCCAACACAAGAAGCTCCCTAGAGCGCGCTAGACTCGTCACACACGAAGCAGTTTGGTAGGAGCAGAATGATGTTGTCGCTCGGCTCCGAAGCGAAAAACTTGTATGCGTTGCACCGGCTGCCTTTTTATGCTCACGCTGTGATCAGCGGCAGCTGGATGCAATTATCACATGCCAATATGCATTGGCTCGTTTAGTTTACACTCGAAGTGGATTGGTCTCTCTAAGTGAGATCCCAATTCATCGGTCACGACATGACTCGTAGTTTCAGTCGGTACTGAAAGGGATCATAAAAATATTGAAACGATAATCAGTGAACTGTAAGTTTTACAACTTTACCAGCTGTAAAAATTGATATCAGAATGTTATTTAAAAGTAAGACGAAATAAATTATGCATTTATTAATGCCTTTAACTTAAGGGCCTCAGTAAGTGGCTGCCAGGGTGTTCTGCGTAGTTGTCAAGGCATGGATAAATGGTTGCTAGGGTGTTGCAAAACATTTTCTAAGGAGTGGTGTTATGGGTGTTTTCTAGGGTTACTACAAGTGTTTGTGAGGGCATTCTGGGTGGTGTTTTTTATTATAATATAAAAGTTATTGATAATAATGACTAATATACTATATTCTATATATCATTTTAATAAGTAGAAATTAATACGTCATTTTTATTTCATATTTGTACTATCTTAGCCCACAAGGTCAGAAGTCAGTTTAGCAGACAAAATATGTCTTCATGCAATTAGGACATGTGAATGAATGTCCCTCAGAGGTCACTAGAGAGGTGACCAAAGCTTGCTCCCAGCAGTCATGTGACATGGTCAACTTGAGTGATGTCACAATAGAGAGGGCAACTGGCTCTGTACCATCAACAACTTCTTCAAACTGCAAACAACAAATCTGAGTAGATCTCATGTTTGTCTAAGACCGGAGTGAAATGAGCTCTTTGAGGGCTGCGTCTCAATGTTCAAAAGAGCCATTAAGCCTTTCTCGGGTGTTATGATGGAAAGTAATCTGTGTTGAAAGGAAGACTATGCGGCTCTTGCTGTCTTTATAAAAATACCAACAAAAAAAAGTGTTTGTGGCATACTACCCGATCTCTCCTTACCCTCACGCCATTTCCCTTTTAATGCATTTTAGTGTTCATAATAAGCACTAACTGCTAGATGCTAATTGGGTAAGTATCCGCTTTGAAAACAAATAGCTCTATTTTTAATTAACGGACAGGATGCAGACACACCCAGAGCATGATGATGATCCACAATGAAGGATGATGTGAAATTATTGACCATTTATGTCTCTTGTTCTGCAGCAATCAAATCCAGAAAACTGCTGGATGCGACAAGATTTTCTGAAGAACATGAGAGTTGTGTTTGCCTGTGCAAAACTCTTCCATGATGCTTGGATGTTGCTGTGCAGTTGCCAAGGTGTTCAGTGTTTTGAGCACATTTCTATGCTGTTATGAATGTTTAGCATGTTGCTATGTGGTTGCTATAAAGTTCAGAGAGCTTATTTAGCATGTTTCCATGCTGTTACTAAGGTGTTCAGAGTGATTCTTACTATATTTCTATGCAGTTGCTAAGGTGTTCAGTACGGTGGAAACACGCTACAAATATAACGCACTGCAAATACTCTCAAAGCAACCAAATTTAGAAAGGCGCTGCAAATCTCACTATGCAAACAAATACAGAAATGCACTGCAAATACTCACAAAACAACCAAATTCAGAAAGGTGCTGCAAATCTCACAATGCAAACAAATACAGAAACGTTGCTGCAAATAACAAAACGCGCTGCAAATACTCACCTCACAAACAAACGCGGAACATACTGCAAATACTCACAACGCGACCAAATATAGAAATGTTCTGCAAATACTCACAAAGCAAACAAATACATAAACGTGCTGTAAATACTCACAACACAAACAAATACAGACATGCACTGCAAATACTCACAAAACAACCAAATTCAGAAAGGCGCCGCAAATCTCACAATGCAAACAAATACAGAAACGTGCTGCAAATAAAAAAGCACGCTGCAAATACTCACCTCAAACAAACGCGGAACACACTGCAAATACTCACAACGTGACCAAATACAGAAATACATTGCAAATGCTCACAAAGCGACCAAATACAGAAACATGCTGCAAATACTCACAACACAACCAAATAAAGAAATGTGCTGCAAATACTCACAAAGCAAACAAATACAGAAACGTGCTGTAAATACACACAACACAACCAAGTACAGAAATGTGCTGCAAATACTCACAGAGAAAGCAAATACAGAAGCATGCTGCAATAATAACACAAAAAAATGCACTACAAATACAAATAAAAAATACAGAAATGCACTGCAAATACTCACAACACAACCAAATACAAAAATGTAATGATGGTTTATCGTGTATGTCCACAGCACAGCAGTATGGGATGATATGTTCTAAAGTTTAATACTTACATTAAGAGTTTATTCAAATAACTAACAGTCTATGAACAATAGCGATGCTTGCCTTTCCAGGAACCACTAATAATTATTCCATCTTCTAAACCAAGCTCCAGTGTCTTTCTTTGAATATTCTCCTTCAACCCCATTGGCTTCAAACAGCTCACGGTTTCACACTCACCCCTCACCCTCTGGCAACGGCAGCCTTTGATATTGTGACATTGCTTTTAATTTCAGCTCGCCTGACAATACGTTGCCTTCGGAATTTCTCAAGAAATCACAATGCCCACGATTCAGTAAGACTGCTGACTTTGCTCTGCATGCAAAGTTCAAGGTAGTTCAGCGACGAGATCTCATTAGTATTCATAGGTGTTCGAACATAAAGTCTGGCAGTAAAACACATGCATATTCTTTATGTTTAGACACCAATACGTGCACTATTAACATATTGCCAACATCTAAAATGTAAACAATGAAAGTGTTTTACCCAAATTTTAAACTTCTCTGATTATATACTCACCATCAAATCGTTTTAAACCAATTAGACAAAATAATACTTTTTTTTGTCCATACAATGAAAGTCAGTGGGGTCCAAAACATCACTAGACTTTTAATGTATGAGGGGGGAAAAAGTCTTCTATTGTGTTCAACGCAATAGAGTAATACAGAGTAAATAATGACAGAATTTTCATTTTTGTGTGCACAATCAAAGTTTCTATTCAAACACAAAAAAAGTTACGTTTGAATACCTACAAATGCATGTTGTGAATTATGGTGGGCTGCGATTGGACTAAATGTACATCAAGGTAGGGCATGTGTCATATACTAGAGCAATTTATCTAGATTTGGTCATCCAGGATTAGGGGAACCCCAAGGGTAAAGCACGCACACATACCGACTAATGCATCACATCTAACATTTAGTTCTTTGAGCATGTTCCTCAACTGCCCTGCTAATTGTATGGCTATTAAAGGCATATTAAACAATGCCATACATAAATATAGATCTTTTGACACATTGATCTTGCCTTTTAAACATCATGGACTGAGATCCTTCAGTTAAATTTAATGATGGATTTGGGGGTACTTGACCTTTAAAGGACTGATGTCGCTGTGTGACTTTCCAAGGCTGCATATAATTGCTTCCACTTTAGGATCTGTCAGCTACACAGAATAATGAGCGACTTCTCAGTGCAGCTCAGTGCTGTAGCGTCAACATCAGCATAGCACTGAGAAACATGGAAAACTACTGCTGTATTATCAGAGGCGTAGCCGTAATTGAGTTATGTAATGCAACAAGTTTCCCACGATTTCCACCTTCAGTGAACTGGCCTGTTGTGAAACTTCACCCTTAATAAAATGAGGCGTCTGGATGAGATGACAGGTATAGTGGAGTCCAAAACAGAGATTTTTATTTCACCATTTAAAGCTGGAAATAATAATAATGATTATTATTATTATTAATGATATTATTCTAAATACATATAAGAATCTGCACTATTTCTAGGTCACTGAACAACTAAATTGGGTTCTTTGAACATGTGAACTCGTGTGAACTTTGCACAGACGGTCATATTTACTACGTCCATCGAAACCAAGATGCTCTTTGGAACATTATAAGATAATGCTGGATAACAATTATCAATTTTGGACCAATCAAAGTGATGAATATTCATGTATCCATATGAATATTTCAGTTATACTATGTATCAATATGATTTTTTAATTAAAAAATGCAAAATTCCTAATTACTGTGTGTGTGTGTGTGTGTGTGCGCGCGTACATGTGTGTATATATATATATATAAATTAACATTAAATAAATTTTGATCCATTTATATTACGGATTACAGATGGAATACTATGGAAGCGTCCGCCACTGAATAAAAAATTTAAAAAGGACTTTTTTCTCATAATTGCGTGATACAAACTCGCAATTCTGACTTTTTTCTAATAATTGCATGATACAAACTCGCAATTCTGCCTTTTTTTCTCAGAAATGCTAGATGTAAAATGGCAATTGCAAGTTAAAAAGTCAGAATTGCGAGATATAAACTCGAAATTGCGAGAAAAAATGTCAGAATTGTGAGTTTTTCTCTCGCAATTGTGACTTTATATCTCACAATTATGACTTTAGAACTCGCAACGGTGTTCATATCATGCAATTCTGAGAAAAAAACGTCAGAATTGTGAGATAAAACGTCGCAATACCCGTTTTTTTTATTTTTTTCTTCAGTGGCGGAAACATAGAATACATCTTCAGCATGATGCTGAGAAGTAAACAGACGAGTGGCCATTTTTCAATGTTTAGAAAAGCCAACAAATCCATGGCAAAATATTTCAGCGCCCCACCTGCCAGGAATCACCTCAGGCATGTTTCCCCCTTTAGCAATTCACAAAGTTTTTCTGTGGGAACACGTCTATTTTGACAAGCCTGTGGAACATCCCCTCCAGTGGGTGTTGAGAGCAACTTTTGCACAACATATGAGAGCGAGGAATTTATAGCATGAGTGTTTCACCGCTAAAGCAGGTAATTGTCATTCATCGGCATATCCTCCACTCTGGTGAGGTCTCGGGTAGTATTTACAAAAGATCCCTCTTTTGAAAGCACCTTGCATTTATATTATATTAAAGACTTTTACATTTTCTGAAGAAGAGGTGCTTGTCTGCACAAACATTACTGCCATAATGAAATGGCATAGCTAGGTGGCTGCAAGCTGTTCTGTGTGTTTTAGTGCAGTTGCTAAACTGTTCTTAGCGGTTCCTTACTGGTTCAATTAAGTCAGAAGACCTTTATGTCTATTTTGGACTCATGGCTCAGGGATTTTCACTCATTTTATTCACAAAGTGAATTGTAAGCCTGTTCATAAAAGCTCAATTTGACACATCTTGTCTGTAAGACAAAGTTTGGTTATCAAAGATTAACACGTATAGTAGGTTTAGTTGTTTTGTTCAACTTTGCTAACCACCACTGAAAAATTTTGTAATATTGAACCATAGTTTTAAATCACTAAATTCTAAAAGACGAATGAAATAAAGTGAAGCAAAACAACAAATCAAACTGGTCCGATAAGAATTTCTTATTATTCCAATAAAAAATACATTCATACAGAAATATAACAATTTTGCAAAACAATTTCAAATAAAATTCATATAAAGCAAAAAATAAAAACAATAATAACAAAAAAAAAAAATCTTAGAAAAGTTTTTTTTTTTTTTGTGTGTGTATTTTTCATCCTAACTTTTGTGTTTTTATTCTTTTGTACAAATATTCTTTAGACAAGAGGGATTCATGAGAGAAAATATAAGTGATGTTGAAGAAAGTGTTGGATGAAGCAAGCAAATGGAAAACTTGATTAAGGCTCCATTACCACTCGACTAATATTGGCCACTGTTGGAAAGACACAATGTTCTTTTCCCACAAAACCCAGGCTGGTCTGATTTAATGGCAGCACAAGCTGCTTCAAGTTACTTTTCTCCCACTGAAACAATTCATATCCACGTAGCTGCTCGACATGCAACAGTGTCAAACCTCCTTCGCTCAAGAAACCAGAGCAATTGAACTCAAATAATTCAAGCATATAACTATGTACAATAAATTTAATCAATCGTTTGGTCCCTGAAAACATTATAGTTTACATTTCAGATCGCAAAAGAAACGCACACAGCCAGCCGAGAGGCTTTCTCCATGCGCCGTTCGAGCCCACGTCCGTAAATTTCCATTGTAAATGTTGAAAAGGGGGGTGATATATCTTTATCTTTCTGGATGGCTGTGCACTGTTTCCACAATACTGTCGCTGGACTAAAACAACGGCATCCAGACAGGTCAATATCGAACTGCCTGAGTCAGCAGTCTGTAGCAGGCAGGGCCTTCAGCAATTCATTACAGAGAGGCAGTACAAGGCAAGGCCTGTCTGACTGCAGCTTGTTAATTACAATAAATCTTTAGCCGTTTTTTTCCCTTTATTCTTCGTTACAGGGGACAGGGGGGTTTCGGCCTTGTGTTATACAACGGCCTGTTTTCGCACTTTAAGAGCTTTTTGTCTTGCACACTCCTCCACAGACAGAGATCTTGCATCTAAAGCGTATTCAAAACGTTCAGTAGATACCAAATCCGTACTTTAAGTGCTTGCAGATCTAGAAACGTGAGGGTGTGTATAATAATAAAATCGCATGCTCAAGAATAACAATATATTACTTATCTACAAGGGCTTGGCTACAGTGGCCTCGGAAATAGGAAAGGTGCATGTTCAGGTGAAACAGAGCCTTAATAAAGCTTTTTCAATCACTTATACAAGACATTTTGTGACCCCCCAATGGGAAAGGTCACTTGCATAAGGCACCATTAAGGCCAACAGTGCATCAACAGGGATAGAAAGAGAGCATTTAGTCTTCAAGATGACAAAACGAGTCTTGTATGAAGTGGTCGATGATCGATAGGATTCTTCCCTCCACCAGAAAGAAAAAAAAAAGAGGGAATTTAGAGTGAAGAATGATCAATGCGTTTATGTACAATATTGTAACATTTAACCCAATTGTATTTAGCTGCGCTTTATTGGAATCTATTTGCAGTCCCAATTACAAAAATTATGTGGCGTTTTTTGGAATTATTTTTCAGTCCAAAAAAAAAAAAAAAAAAAAAAAAAAAAAAAAAAAAAAAAAAAGGTACAAACCCCAATACCATGCAACACCTGTTTATGATAGTGAAGTTATAATTGTGTTACATCTCTAAGCACACAGCTTATACAACGGACTACAAATGAGCTTTTGTAGCCTGTCAAATAACAAGCTACCGAACACATTGCACATTTAGTAGCTGCACCGAACACCAAAAAAGCCACTTTCATTCAGGACAGAGTTTCCGCCCCCCTTTAGATGGGGGCAGGGGGTGAAACCCTGGCCGCTACGCCCCCCAGAATCCCGGAGCCCGGGGGCGTCAGGCAGGAGTTTTCAGTCTCACGGCTTCATTCACGGTTCTTGCATACCGCACGGAAACAAAAACGGAACTTGTTCCCCGACACCATTCAGCCCACAGCGATACACTGGCACCCCCCTCCCACCCTTCTTCGCACACGGGACATTCATCCGCTCACGTCAAACAGGATCTCTTTAGGATTTCTTTTAAAGTACCAGTGTATAGTCCAGGAGTTGTCCCGAAACATCATGCACCATACAACACACCATTCATTCGCTCTTTTTTTGCTTTTTTTTTACTTTTGCTTTTTTTTTTTTATAAATCATCCTCGGTTCTTCATACGTGATTTTGTCCTTTCCTTTTTTCGTTTCAACAACCAGTCAGTCCGCCTTTATCCCGGGGCTCACGGAGGCACAGGATATGGTGCAAAATGGCATGCTTTGGCTGGAACACACTCCCCCCCCTCGATTTCTTGCAGGGCCAGGTCAACCAGGAAGCTGGTCAGGACACAACATATCCCCAGCGTGAAGCTGCGGCCCGCTCAAAGGTGCCTCTTCATGTGCAGGGCCAGGTGGTCCGACCTGGAGAAACACCTGGAGAAAGAAACAGCGAGAGGAAAGGTGAAAAACAAGGTCAGGCAGGGGCCACTGAAGCCGTAAAGCGCGATCAAAGGTAGAGATCTGTGCATTGCGTCACTGATGAGGCCCCTAGTGGCCCTCGAGGTGAATTTGTCAAACAGGAATAGGTGCTTTGAAGGCTAATGTAAGGAAAGAGAGAATTAGTGCAGAATTAGTAGAGAAAATAAGCAGTTTTGTATTTATAATGAGAAATCTGAGAAAATATGCAGAAGATATTTAAACTGGTTGCAAAATGATATATTCATTGTTCATTGTTATATTCATAGTTTTTTAATTTAATGTTTGTGTGTGTGTGTGTGTGTGTGTGTATATATATATGTGTATGTATGCATGTATGTGTATATATATATATAAATAATTTTGCTAGAAATATATTATGAAATATACATATATATATATATATACACACACACACATGTTATTATACACATAAAAATGATAAATAATTCAATTTTTTTTTTATTTTGTGGTGGGATCCGCCACTACGGAGCGAATGAAAAAATAAATTGATTTTAAAAATAAAATTTGTAATGAATAATAAAGGTTAGTTTTTTTTAGGAAAATATTAGAAATCAGAAAGAGCTTTATTGCCAAGTATGTTTGCACAGAGAAGGAATTTGTTATAGTGTCACAAGCTTCCAGTACAATGAGACAACAACAACACACAGATAATAAAAATGAGATGTGAATAAAATAAACATGCATAAATATAAACCACAAAAAAAGAATCAATTGTATGTACAGGTGTGGTATAGATGGAATAGGAATAGAATAAAATAAAATAAGTTGTAGGGATGTACTAGGGTTTAGGGTGATAAATAATTATAAGGTTATTGCACATACTGTACTTTAATTGCACAATAAAGTACACACATAAAAATACAATTTTAATAAAATACTACAAATAAACATAAAATGTTCTCAAGGTTATAATAATCTGAGCACCAGCCCCAAACCTTATCGTTGAGTCTCAAGCGGAGAATAGTAAACTTTTATTGCGATCTGAAAGCATTAAATGTATGAAATTATCCAAAGTTTGCTGAACTTTATGAATGCTGGGTGTTCCGATTCTGCAAAAACTCTGAATAGAAGGAAAGACTTGATCTAATGTTTTGTTTTAAAGGAGAACTATGAAATGTTTCGCATCCAGTAACCATGGAAACAAAACACCAAAAAGGGAAGTTGAGCAAACAATGGTGTTCAAAGCGCAAAGCTCTCAGGGAGGGAAATGATTAACAGAGGAAGTGATGACAAACAGGAGAGGTGCATTTGGTCATAAAACGCAGAGAATATCAATAAAGTATTGCGACAGTGTGACTATTGCGCTGTCAAGCATTTAATGCGATTAGGTAATTAAGTGATAAAATCCAAACATAATGGGGCGACTCCCATCGATGAACCGATAAAACCGAATCAATGCCGAATGCAGAATCCGTCGCGTTTCACTGACGCACGCATCAAGAGAGAAACAGACGGGCTTTGATGACTGTCACAGGGAGAGATAGCGAGACAGAACTGAGCGTACCTGTCACAGTGACTGCATTTAAATGGCTTTGCACCGGTGTGCTTCCTGAAGTGTCGGGTTAGCTCGTCGCTCCTCGCAAAGCGCCACTCGCAGCCTTCCCATGAACACCTGTACGGCTTCTCACCTGTAAACAAAAACACAAAGACCTTTCACAAGTCTGAAAGGAATGTGGAACAGCGTGCTCGCTAACGCTCTCAAAAATGCATCTGTAAACAGGATGCATGTTTATGCATCAGGTCACGCGGTCTTAACTTTAATAAGATCCCTCAAGCATTGCGGGAATGCACGGTATGCCAACAGTCCGTCTCTATGCTGCGTATGCATAAACAGTGCGCCGAACAATGCACGTCACACGGAGACCGTTTTGAATGCGAAGGGGCCCTTTTAAAAAGGGGCCACCCAGATCCCCATTCAAAAGCCTGGATCTTTCCCATGACGAAACCAAAACAGTTTTGGTAGAGCAGGTTGTTTTCACCCTGGCTGGCTTTCGTTCCCTTCCCCCATCCGATCCCCCCTCCTTCCTGGCCTCGGCCGCATTCCAAACAGATTAGGTCACCGTTTAGGCGTGCAGTCATGCCAGGCAAATATTCACAGAGTGACATTAGCCTTGCAGCTGAGGACAGCCTGTGTAAACTCAGCTCCATTACACAACTTCGCAGGAGACGTGAAACCTCAGTGACGGTTCCGCTTTCTGTTTGATAGAGACAATGTGGAGCAACATCACAGCTAACAGCGAAGGTTCTTACCTGTGTGAGTCCGCTGATGTGCTTTTAAGTGAGAACTCTTCGTGTAAACCTTCCGGCAGCCGTTGAAGTGACACCTGTGCACTCTCCTCCTGCCGTCCGGAGAGGCGTCCCCTCCTGCGCAGTGCAAGTCACCATTCACTTGCGTTGCATGGAAACAGATGCAATGTAAAGTGAATGGTGACTGAGGCTGTCAGTCGCTAACATCCTGCCTAACATTTTTCCCCCCCCACGAAATAAATGGGTTTGAAATGATGACAGATTTGCATTTTGGATGATCTATCTCTTTAACAGCCAGAAGCAACTAGATGCAAAAGCATGTTTAAGTGCCAAGAGATACATTCATATGAATTCAGAATCCCAAAAAGCCTGAGGGAAACTACCTGAATCACTTTAAGCAGAAACATTCATACTATCGTGCCAAGAATACGACTGCAACAGTTCAATCACAAGAATATCAGTTCTGTCAGCTATGACAGTTCATAAACACCTCCTATATACCCAGTTATGTGACAGAACATGTGCTGCAGACTGTCAAATCAACCAGTCTATGCTCGAGTACGAAAAGCACAAGAAAAAAGTGATCCAACCACAAATATTTCCCTCACGATATTGTGCTCACGATACAGATCTGACTCGCCAGTCCCGACGCTTCAAAAACTGTAAAAAAATACTCTGTACGCCAAAACAAGTTTGTTTTATAAGGTAGACATACAGACACATTCTACATCAGCGGACGTGTTCGCCACTTCACTTTAAACATGGTTACCTGTTGCCAGTATTCTTCAAGAGACGGCAATGCAGAGAAGTAGCCAGTGTCGTGAACGATCTGAAGTTCCTGAAATATGCTGCACATTGGTAGAACATCCATTGCAATCCCAAGTATCAGGCAACAAAAGACAGAAAAATGTATATATATTGATGAATCGAAGATAAAGTGTGACAAGCTGTTACACCAAATACACAAAATAATAATCTTTAAAAAAGCATCATATGACCCCTTTAATGTATATTAAATTACATATCACATGGCCTTCTTCTGAGTGTGCCAGCCAAGCAGCTGCCTTTGAAATGAATAGGAATCCTAACAGAAAGCTTCTTCAGACTTTATAGACTTCATTTTAAGGTTACATTTACTTGCACTCCATTTGTAGTAAGAGGATACATTCAAAGTCTTCAAAAATCAAAGAAACAAACTTTTTCTCATAAAAATCACTGTAGCTGCAGATAAAAGAGTGAAATTTGGCCAGAGCACATTGTGCATGACACCGTGTAAACATAAAACCATGTCTGCAATTTGTGATCGGAGAAACGACAAACAACAAGACTAGGTGTTTTAGGGGGGCGTGGACGAGTCTTAAGTTTTATAAAGAATATCTCTTTGGGTTTGAGACTTTAGTCTTTGCAACTTTAGGGATCTTATCTATTCACGAACAGATTGTAACACGCCAAAGAGAAAGGAAAACTTGAAATCGCATCATATGACCCCTTTAATGCAATAAGTGTATTTCATACTGCACAGTAATAATAATAATAATAATAATAATAATAAAATAATCCACAGTGCAGTATGCTACATTTATGTCACATGAACTCATTACCCAATTTTGTGTAAAATACATGGCATTAAATAATGAGTCAAGAGGGAGATAAATTGTGACTGATATGTTTTCTGGTTCATTCATAAATGGAAATGAACGGTGAAGTGGAGAATATTGTGGGATAAAATATTCTGTGCAGTATGCTCAAAAATGCACATTTTGTGAAATACAGTAGGTAATTTGGGTGTATTAAGCATACAGCTTGCATACTGCACACTGAATACTCCTGAAGCAATAAGAGTATTATAGTATGTGACATTTGTAGGGATTCATTCATTTTACCTTGGCTTGAATAAAGTCACTTTCTACAGAGTGAATCATTGGCTTTAAAATATGGATGTGTAGTTCAGTGTAAAACAAATCAAAAAGAATAACTATCATGCACAGATTTCACTCTAGCATTCTTTATTTAGTGAGATGTTACATTTGTCTTGCTCAAAATTAACTGTGAATAGACAAATATACATATATATGGGTATAGTCCATGTTCAATGGATGGATAATTGTTTCGGATGATTGATTAGATTTTTAAACAACTGATTTAGCCTGTACTGAGTCT
This sequence comes from Sinocyclocheilus grahami, assembly GCF_001515645.1. NCBI lineage: Eukaryota > Metazoa > Chordata > Actinopteri > Cypriniformes > Cyprinidae > Sinocyclocheilus > Sinocyclocheilus grahami. The sequence goes on along the minus strand of NW_015505277.1, from coordinate 2,706,273 downwards.
ATCGTTTGTCTTTTTTAACACTAGCGATTCACAAAGTAATCACTTAATCTTCTGGAGTGGCTCAGAAATTGAGAGATACCGCTTTTATCGCTTGTGGGTAAAGTTAATTTACACGCCGATCCGGCCTCCTGTCCTCTGAATTCAGTAGAGATGTTACAAACAACATTTCCAGAACAGAGTGCCATTGTACAGCGCCACAGTATAGTCTGGTGCTAACCTCTGGAGAACTGAGTCCCCATTGTAGCTCTCAGCTGGGGCCATATTTGTAACTCGTAGCATCTGATTCAGTCATATGGCGGTGTCTTTGGAGCTGCAGTGCCTGGCCATGATAGTCATTCGAAGGAATTTTTGAGCTGCTTGTCATAGGTGAAGTGTTGCAACTGTTAATCATTGGCAAAGGTCAGACATTCCAGCCAATGGCTTTGTCCAGCCTGCTTTTGAACTGAAAGAGTGCCATTGAGGGACAGTCTGTCACTCTGGACCTCAGCGTCTGTCCTTTTAAACCCATTGAAATTGAACTGCAACAATGAGTTGCAGTTTAACAGTGTGTCTTAATGTCATGCTTTACACCGCCTCGCGTTAAACTGACCTGAGTGTTCCAGATGTCATAACTGAGCGAGAGACATGTGACCCGGTAGCCAATGTGCATTGAAAGAGAACGCGTGGCTATCGACTAACGAACGAAACGACAACACAGTGGCAATGCTGTGCAACAACAAAGCAATCCACAATGGAAAGTTGGCACTCGACTCTCTTTTCATCCCCATTCATATCGCCCGAGTGCATTATCCAGCGGGATGTTTCATTAAGGAAGTGTCCAGAAAATACTCTGCGGTGGGCCCTGGCAGCCTTTATCTCTTTTAGCAAGGTTCTAAACTCTATCATCATTATGCAACCCTCCCTGCACAGTAGCCACAGGAAAGAGCAATTACGCACAGGGTCCATTTTAATACATCAGTGTCACTACAATCAGTAAGTTGTTGCATGTTGTTCTTTTTCCCTTCTAAATGATGCGCCGTATAGAGGGCCATTTATCCCGTGAGTACCCATCCCTTGATGCGTGCGAAAACAATTATTGGCCGTTCTTTTCAGGAAAAGTTGATCCTGCGAGCAGCACGCTCACACGGGTCAGCGGGCAGAGAATAGCCGGAAACTAGTCACTATGCAAATAGACTGAGACACTAATTAGCCTTAATACAGCGCAGACATGGAACAGGCCAAGCATTTCCAATTGGATTTGCTGAAGCGAGGAAACACACGCCAGTAGCTGTGTTTTATTAAAACTGGAAACTGGAACCCCAAAGTGACAGCAATACCATCAATGCCTGTTTTGTTTGTGGTTACAAACAAAAGACATTGCGTATCTGTGTTTGTTTAATTTGGCTGTACGAAAGCACACTTATATGCAATTTATTTAGTGTTCATGTTCCTCAATGACTTATTTAATGCATTTTGTGTAGCAATTATCAATTTGAGTGTCCGATAACTTGGCAAACTTGCGAAAAAGCCAATTGCAATTCAGCAAATCATCCCTAAACATTTTATTTTACCAGGTGCATGTAATTGAGATGCATTGCTTTTCATAAGGACACTGAGCGATTGCTTAGGCATTAATAAAATGAGAATAAATTGATTGATTGGGAATCAATGCAGTGACATCAATCTTTGCCGGTAAAAGAGCAGGAGAGAGAGACAAAAGGAGAAATCAATATTCTTTCTAATGCACCATGTCATATATCAGAATCGTCTTACTGTATGCGGTACCTGGCGACGCAAAAGTGATCATTGGCTTCATTAGTCTTCACACATGGTCTGTCTCTGTTTGCTCAGTCTTGCGGACGCTTCATTGAAATCCAGCCAAGGGTGGCATTAAACGATCGGTTTGTGTCTCTCTTCAGCTCTGTGTGTATTGATGGGCATAGAAGTTGGGAAGTCGGCCACCGTGCTTCTGGCACTTGACCTTACAGAGGGCACTGAAGCCTTCTTTTATAAAAAAAATAAATAAAAATGGTATATATATATATATATATATATATATATACATTGTGAATATTGTTATAATTTTATTTACCTTTTTTTTCTTAAAGACCACACGATTTCTAAAGACCAATGCTGCATTGCAATTGCACATAGTCATGATCCATGAGTATTGTAATAGTATTTCTGTTGTAATCCTCATTAATATGCTGCTAGAGTTGAGAAGTTTGATTAATTTCCATAATTCCAGTCTTTTTTTTTTTCAATGACATGGATTAACAATTTGTTTTCAGTATCACTTATACAAATGTTTACAGAAATCTCCACATTTTTAGGTTAATCATGACACTCATGTTTTGCCTTGTCCAGATCTATTAATGTATTTAAAAAGTGCATTATAATGCATACTATTTTAATATTATTCTGATGTATTATTATTTATTAATGTTATCCACAATATCAAAGTCATGTAGTGTGTTCAGTATGTGAAAAACAATGCGAAAGCTGTGTGAAATGATATTATTATTATTAATTTTAATTTAATTTTATTATTATTTTATTTACCTTTTTATGACAAGGCAAGGTTAGTTTAGATTGCCAAAAATCATGTAGTGCAACTTCCCCCAAAATGTTCACATTATTAATTTATAATTTTATAAAAAAAAAATTGAGGTAAAAATAATTGGATAACATTTTTTTGAAAATACTTGCAGTGCATGAATGATTTTACACTAGAATTTTTATTTGCAACTACATACTGTCCTCATAAATAGAGAACTAAATTTAGTGCTGCACCTTTTCCCTTTAAACCCCATTAACAGCAAACAATCCGGTAGTTCTCAGATTCGCCTTCTGTTATTTCTGATATCAGACACTTACTGCACAAATGTTTGGCATTGCACCATAAAATAAGGAAATAACTAGCATCTAAAAATAGGGTATCTAAAAACCGCATCAAATGTGCCCAAGCGGTATATTGATGGGGGTGGCATTCGCGTAATTGAAACTCTGGAGGAAGATCTTAAATGTGCTGGAAAATTTAAAGGCCAGCTGAATGGTCATTGTTTCACAGTGTGAAGCATTCTGTGGTCGAGGGTTGTTTTCCCATGTGATTTGATATGCTAAAGGCTGCTCCATTATTCCATGACAAGGAATGTTAAGTATTTAATGTTTTTTTCACTGGAACTGTGTGGGAAAATGGCCTCTCTCCTTTTTTTTCAGAAGGGGGCTGGGCGTTTATCTGGTACAAAGTGTAAACAGAAGCCCAACCCTCTGATTACAGGCTTGGGTGAATGAATACATGATGCTTTTAGAGAGTTGAGCATGTAGACCCTCTATCAGGTTACCTTGACCATTAATGACATGGATAGACCCTGTGATTCAGTCCTGAACTTTTCACAAGCTCAATGTGAAAGTGGGAGGTGAAAACATGCTTTTCCCACACCCAATTTTTAATCGTGCTAAGCCAGCGTTCTGTAGGGTTTGTGCTACGGATGTAAATGATTCCTTAAATTATGCACCATTTTCTAAGTCATCATGCTTACATTTTCACCTGGTGTACTATAAAATGAACATTAAAATCCCATAACCGTGCATTGAAGGAGCCATATCTACAGACCAGAATATTATGGAGACTTTGGGATGAGGTTTTTTATCAGGCAACCAACCAGAAAACCCTAGTGACTGCATCTAGAACACATTATCAACTGCATAATGAAGCCATGGCGTCATAGCATCAAATTTTGTACAGGCAAAGGTCCGTTTCACCCAGAACATATATTTGTATTCTACTTCACTATTTTTCTATGTAAACACATGCGAGACAGATATTTTTGACTGTTGCGTGTGCATCTTGCATCTTTTGTAGCGTCACCCGCGTCACACAGCGTTCTAAAAATGCGGCACTTAAGTTAAAAAAGTTCAACTTTTAAAAAATACACTCGAGACATTGAATTTTTTCCAATCCGATCTCACAAGAAAACGTAACTTTTTTATGAGGAATTCGCAGGAATTCGTATGATTTGAATGGTACGAAAATGTAGTTCTTTTTTAGATTGTACGGAATCATAATGAGATTGTACATAGCCACCGAATCATACCAAACTAAACCAACCATATAATACCAAAACCAAAGCATATAATAGTTATGAACTGCCATGAAATTGTTTTTTTTCCACATTCTACTGTTCACGTATTGTGTTATTTACTATAAAAAAGCACTGCAACTAGATACCCAAAACTCATAGAAACTCAAATACCACTCATATTTTCTTCAAAAATGTAATATTCTACATTGTTTTTCTTGTTCCATGTGGAGAATTGCAATTTAGAGACATTTGCAAAGCATCCATGGCTTGACTCACTACATGACTTTAGCTGTGTATTCTGCGCACATTAACAGTGGGTCACCCTACTGTCCTACTGACTGGGGCAAATAAAAGAAAATCTCTTTTGTCCTCCACTAAAATCTGATACTGAGCCAAGCCTCACAAGGTGGAGTGGACATCAGCCGCCCTCCCCCATCATCTCTTCCAGTCTGTCCAGCCCATCGGGGACGCTGATCTCTGGCAGTCAGGTCACTGCCCAGGAGGTCCACGTTCCTCTCTCTGCAACCCAATGCATCTCCCCGTCTTATCTCTTATCTCAGCTCCACATCTAATGTATATCGCTGAGTTTCAGTGTAACAGACCCCCACACATGCTTGTTGGTAAAAGAAAGAGCAGAGAAAAGAATGAGAAAGCAACTCTCATTTTCTTGAATGATATGCAATATGTAGCAGGGATACATTTTATTTTACTTTTTTTAGACTTATTGGGTAAGTAGTGTCCTTCCAAAATTGTCACTGGCCCCACTTCAATCAGGAAATGAATGAATGAATGAATATTATTTTATGTGTGAATTTTTTATTCTTACATAATACATTTTGTAAATATTAATTAAAAATAAAATAAGTATTATTAATAATTGTATTATGAAACAATTAAAATATTTAATTCGGACAAAAATTGGATTTATTCATTTTATGTGTATAATTAAATGTATTTACATTTTATTAATAATTATCAAATATAAATAGCACATTAGAAGGATTTCTGAAGAATCACGTGACACTGATTGGTAATGACCGATGGAAATTCAGCAGGAATAAATTGCATTTTAAAATATAGTAAAAAATAAATCAGATATTTAAATTATAATAATAATATTTCACACTATTATTACTGTATTTTTTACATTTACTGTAATGTGACTTGCCGATGTGACTTGAAAACTTTGGAGGTCATTATTTTTACTATAATTTATTGTGGAAGTGGCATAGAAATTAAACATTCACCTTTAAATTGAATAATTTAACTCTCTTCTGAAACTATAGATCTGTGAATAATGTACCATATTATTGCACACATGCTCATTAAAATGTAGTTCAGGATGTGTGCGCAAAATCCAACAACCCGTGACGAAACATGTCAGAGAGAAAAGACTAAATAGACTCATAATCTACAATCACACTCTTTTTGCCTCATTAGTAGTAGCACATTATCATATTTTGTAAATGCGCCGCAATAACACACATTCATCTTATCTGTTCAATGTACTGCTCATGTGCATTCACTCAGTTTTGGATGGGTGAAACAAGCAAATTAATAATTCCGTCACCATGGCAACGTGGCTTCCGAATCCACGGAGTGAGGCAGAATTAGGAATAATGACAGGAAACAGAATGAAAATGAGATTTTGGAGCAAGTTGGATTTGTATTAACATGGCCAGTAATTTAACCAATCATGATAAGACATTCAAAAGGGATTTTGAGGTCTTTTGTCATGGTAACAATAGCAACAGTGAGTACACATAGAGCGGTTGAAATAGTGAATACTAAGTGACTAACTCCACGCCTGAATTCTCATGAGGCTTTCTAATTAAGGAAAGTTTCTTTTTTTGTTACTTTCAGTATGACTAGCACAGCTTGTCTTGCCCTGTTAGGACAGTATGACATATCGAATGGTGCTTTCCTTTTAAAAATATAAGAATGACGTTCAGGCTGCTTCTTGTTTTAGGCTGGATCTGATAGTATACACAGGGATTGTACAGGAATAAAAAAAAAATCAATTACACTGAATGGAACAGAATCTTTAAAACTTCAAAGAGAGCACAAAAGCACACTAAATTAATAATAAATATACTACACCTGTATTACACTGCTTGTCTTCTGAAGTCACCAAATCTGAATCTGAAATTAAGAACTCAAAAACCAGATCAGTCTGATTCTTTAACAAATCATTCAAATTGGTTTTCTGAACAGAATCAACACTTATTGATTCTCGTAGCTACGCAACTAAAAAGTGTTTACCATGTAAGTGTGGTAAAAACATGGCACGTTTGGTTTCACCCAACCATATGAAGCCACTGACATGAGGTCTGTGGTTGTCACGTACGTCATGATTGAAGGTTACCTCAGATTGTAAGAGTGTGTTGACTCTGTGTTTTGTTTTTGTGTTTGTACATTCAAAACCACACACATGATATCATCCTCTTATGGACTTTAGACTGTGATATCATATGTTTGAGCAGTGTGTCATTGACAGTTTCCTGCACTGCTCCCATCTTCCCATCACACTGGTTATGTCATTTTCCCATGACTAAGGCATTCTTTGACTGGATTGTTTTACCTCGGTTGGGTCAGCACACTCAGAAACGGATCAGAGTTGTTTTGCAAACACCTGTGCATGATCTTATTGGCTGGGGATTCAGGTGTGACTGTTGACTCACCAGAGACTGCATGAGTTGGTGTCCATTTAATAGAAACATTTTTAACAGTGCGCTTTATAGAGGGTTGGCAAAGACATAGCTAGTAAAATAGTATATAGCTTTAGTATAAACCATGAGGCTATTGCTGCAAGAGTGTGTAAAACTGCAAAAGTAGACTGTATATCATAATTCATTGCTCTAGAATCCCTTGAACGAGTCAAATGAGGCATTTCATTGTGGTCCCAGAATTGTATTAGCAATTGTAACCTAATAAAACGGCATTATTTAAGCATTCTGCCTCACAAAGTAAAGCACAATTTGTACAAGTATTGTAAAAGTGCTTATTGGGTTAATAGTTTGGTAAGACCGGTTAAAATCTCACTATTCCCCAATGAAATGTGAGTAGCATTAGATCCCCTCTCTTTCTCTGTGCAAACACCTGAGAATGACTAACCCATATCTCATGACCGGCCTGCAGTACTGCGAGCCCTGTGTCCTGCATTCTCCAGGAAATGAGGCATGATGCGTGCCATCACCCAGACACAACCCCTCAGGAACCAGGAGCACAGATATAAAACAGACTGTTAGCTTAACACACAGCATAGCTGGGTCACAAGGAAAGGGTCAGCTTTCATATGATCTTAAGTGAAATTTACTTCATGTTGAGGACGCATCTCTTTGTTGTTCCTCTAGTTTAGTTGAACTGTTAGTTTGTTTACAGTTAAATATATGCAATCATTGTTTGCAGTAATGCTTCAAAAATATGAGAGTGTGCTCATATGTGGTTGCTAGGGTGTGTGTGTTCTGAGTGGCTGCGTAGCAGCCAAAAGAGTCTACCTCCAAGTATCTGATATTCTGGAGCCTAGAAATGATTTTGTTCCCTCTTGAAGTAGTCTATGAGAATTATTACAGTTATTAGCTATTAGCCACCAGACCAAAATCATAAGCAAGATCACATGTCGGTAGCACAAGCGAAAAACCTGTCGACACCGAAAGCCTAATGGGCAGTGCGCCAACATATAATGCCGTTGTGTTGCAGACGTCCCGAGTTCGAATCCGGGCTTGAGGACCTTTGCCGATCCCACCCCCCTTTCTCTACCCCACTTTGCTTCCTGTCTACTCTACACTATCCTATCTTAATAAATACAAAATGGCAAAAATAAATCTTTAAAAAAAGATATGGAACCCTAAGTATGAGTATTGCCATAGCAAGTACCACTAATTATAGAAGTTTGCAAACAGAGGTTTTTAACCCTGCTCCTGGGAACCCATTGTCCTGCAGAGTTTAGCTACAATCCTAATCAAATATGCCTAAACCAGGTAATCAAGGTCTTCAGGATTGCCTGAAAATTCACAGGCAGGTGTGCTGAAGCAAAGTGGAAATAAACTTTCCAGGATAGTGGGTCCCCAGGAACAGGGTTGAAGACCTAGGTGCCAAAACATAGCGCTCCAAATACATTCACTAAAGAAGAAAAAAGTAAGCTAACATCTAAGGGAAAAATGATCTTGATTTTGATGCTACAGCGGTACATATCATAGGGGTCACACGTAAGTTTACGATAAATAAATCTTGACGGCACGTTGACCGACATTGAGCGTAAAACCTATTTTCATTCTGGAGACACTTTACCAGTCCTCATCGTTCATGGTACTGACAGCTTACTGTGACAGAGCTCTAGCCATGATGAGTGGCAGACAGGAGACTGCTGGAGACTATCGCCTATGCCCCAGAGAGCTGCCAGACACGGCTTCCTATCAAGCAGGCCGGAAGGAAGCCGAGTGTGTCAACACAGTGCCGCACACCTCACTCATCCAAGCGCTAATGGATGAAGACGCCGCAGCTGTCCTCAGAGAGGGAAAAAGAGGAAAACACATAGTGAACATTAAACTCCGTTTCCCAGCAGGCCTAGTTTTTTCTGCTCCAAAACAACAACAAGTACGACAACAACACAAATCATTACTGACAGACAGATACCCAGGTGAGTTCTAATAGGAATTAACCACTTGTTGTTAACCTCTACAGTCACCTGAAATGACTTTGGGGTGCAGACAACATCTGAAGGATTTTAGGCTAGTGTTCCGGCAGAAGAGACGCCATGGTTTCCTCAAAGTAGGCAAGTGTTTCTGAGGCGATTCCAGTTAGAGCTTGTGCAACTTTCAATAGTTAGCCGATAAGCATTACAAATGCTGACAATTTTGGCCCTTCTCTCACTTTCCAGATGATGTCATTGCTGTACGGTGCTAGCAATACTTTTAAACATCGGACGGACTACAGAAATGGAAGGATGAAGAATCCAATAATCAAGTGTCAGGGTGATCAGTAAATCAAGCTTTACCCAAAAGAACCAGAATGGAATTTTCTGACAAAGACTTGACGGTTTTGGATTGGCTTTCCTTGTGTGACTTAATTAGCGGCACAGGCCAAGCTCAATGAAGCAGCTCTCTGGGACTTTCTGAGTGGAGGTGCGAAAATCTGGGTCAGTGGGGCTGGGAGAACATTGAGGTTTTCGTGCCATGGGTCTGAGCTTCCTCTCGCACTATCAACCACTGACAGACTCCACGATAAGACAGGGACAAACCTTGGCCCTGGTTAATGCAGCTGGCCAGCTCAGTTAGCATTCCCATCAATTCCCTCTAATCCTGGTGTTTAACTCTGTCCCTGCCCTACCAAACCAGAGACCAGCCACATTCCTCTGCTGGCACACCAGGGCACTATATTTGAAAAGCGAGCAACTCTCACAATGGCCTAGCAACAATTTGCACACTTGCATCGGCATGACCAAAGTCCCATCCTACTGACGAGGCCATGCAAAGGAATGGTGCTAATTACATGCCGTCACTTGTTCTTTTTCGGGCCACCTCTTGTTCATTCTGTCACTTCACCATTCACAGTTTATCTTTACCCTTTTAGTTTTCCACGTAAGCTGGGGTTCACTCACATTAACTGCCCCCTGCTTCAATTAGGCTGCAGGCTGCAGCCTTCCCTCAGAAAAGCTCATCATGTGTACCACAGGTTACAACCTGAAAGAGATCCATCACCTGCTGATCCCATAAGTTTTTGCAGCAAGGGCCATTTCTGACAAGGCAGTTATTAGCGACACAGTCGACGCAAAGTAATTAACCACAATACAGTGTCGCAACATTTGTTCCGAATGGTTCCCCATGGTTCCCCATCACCGGAGAAACTATTTTCTCTCATTTCCAAGGTCAGATGGATGAGATGGCCCACCGTGCCACTGGAACCTGACAACAGGGTGCTGCAATTACCACTGTCCTTGATATTTAATGGGGAATGAGCGCAGTAACCTTTAGTGTTTGCTTGTGAGACCCCCCTTCTCGCCTGCTTCCCCCTCCTCTGACTCCCTCTCTCCTCCGTGGGGCGGTCAGAAAACAGAAGGATCACTTTGGAAAGACATGTGAAGTGTGTTTGCATGCCAGGCGGTGCCATGGGAGCAAGGGAGTGTGTATGCACACACACATACACTCGCAGACGCTGCCAAATGGATGCATGTCAATGCTGTTTGGGTTGACAAGGGACTTACTTGTAGGCCAGAGGGTAGAAAGAAGTGCAAAAGTAAAAATAGTCACTCTCCTCCGCTAACTCTGCACTAGAGATGCAAAGAATTTGAAAATTTTCATAAAATTGTGAAAAGTCTTTAGCTTGATTGGTAAGGTCAGTGTACATCACAGTGTACTAGAGACTTGAATTGCACTTGAGACAAAGTGCCATAGTGTTACCATGGTCTTGTGGACACTACTACTGGTACTATGAAGATATTCTTTCAAGTACCTTACCTTTTAAATACAGGGACATATTTTAAAACCTTCTAGAACATGAATATTAATTACTGTCGGTGATGTAACATGATGTAACAGCAGTAGTCCTAACTGATTTGCTGAGGGGCAGGAAAGTGGGTGCTAGCTATAACAAAATTACTATTTACCAATTACACACTTGTTCAGTCCGGTCTTCTGCTTGGATTTGTCATTTTATATGATTGGATACTATTTAAAAGCTAATGTTTCTCTTAAAATATAATGGATGGTTATAATGTAACATTACATACAAAGTACTATTAGTACTGCAGTTTCTGTAAGGGTAGTTACCTGATTTTGTTTCTTCATAAATTACTAATGTTGACTATGACATTGTGTTTCTGTCAGCTAATACTTTTTAATTCATGTAGTTGATTATACAATTTGGGCATCTGACAAGCACATATGCATACAATATAATGCACTTTGTGTTTTTGATGCTGATTATAACACAGCTAACAGCTAATTAACGTTCATGAACCCAATCAGACACGATTGTGTTGCACACTGCCAGTGTTTAGGCAATGTAATGACAAATGACAATTTACTCTGTCCCTAGGTTAAGGAGAAAAACTCCACACCATCTTCAATCTGCATACTTTCAGAGTAAATATTGACAGACAAATGCATGGAAAATCTTGTCTGTCATCACTGCTCTCAGTCAAACGGACACCATGTGCAATGTGAGTATTACAGAAAATGTTCTCTATGTAGTTGCTTTCCTTCTGCGTTAAATTCTAAGTTGGAACCGAGCCACAGTATGCAGCATGTTTGACAGCTTTAAAGATCCATCCCTCATTTTTGTACCTCTCCAAAGTGCTCTGCAAAAGACAGGTAAGAAAAACTCCCTTGACATCCTGCAGAAATGAGAAGTGCCTTATGTAACAATGGCTTACCTTCTCTCATCACCATATGCTGTCAGTGTTTACTTTAGCATGTTTTCTCTGAATCCACAGCCATGAACACATGAAGACAGAGAATGATGATCAATGTTACCAACATTCCTGGTCGTCATTGTCGTCATGCTCCACTGTGAACATACAGTCATGCAATTAATAATATCAAACATGTATGTCTTATCTTTCTCACGCCATGTGTCACTCAGGTAGCCATCTCAAGGAGGAATATTTTACAATGGGGCCTCTGTTGGATGTACATCACATGCCCAGGACTGGATGACATGTGCTTGATAGAACTTGCGTTGAAGCAAGCCAGTGGTCACAAAGTTGTTTTCACACTGCAACCGTGTGAATGACATTTCCTTAAATATCAAAAAAAAAAAAAAAAAAAAAACTTGAAATCCAATTGTAAAAAAAAAATCTACTTTATTTGGATTTTCAAACCACATTCGTATGTGGTTTAATATGTGGTATAGACTGTTTAGTTTTCAACAAAATAGTTTTTTTTCTCTGCTTGTCTGAACAAAACCATGTGGTTTCTTTACCAGATAAGAGAATTACATCCGGCAATTTTGTTAAAAATTATAATAAAACAGTAATTATCATGTGAGATGGTAAAACGTGAATGTGAAGTGATGTGAAGGGAATGCTACATTCAAATGAAATCAATGACTTCTTATCCATTTTACCACATATCTCTTGGTATTCTGCTCACTGCTTTTGTTCTGAACATCAGTGCAGAATCTATTGAAAATTACACTGCATTCCTGCTTTTGAACAATGATCAAGGCCACGGCCATATTGTTTATGCTCTATCTACATCTTCAGCCATTGTCTAATGAGGTCTTTGTTCTTGAATGCGACTTTTGATTCTCTGTGATAAACTTTTGACCTCAGCATGTTTTTACTGAAAATCTGCTTGACCTCTGAGTGTCTAATGAACAGAAGATTGAAAGACATCAACGCTGGGAGGTTTGGCAGCAGAAACATCAGGTGTAGCAATCTGATTTCTGCAAAGACTATCTTAAATAACTGTTATATCTAAATCCGGGATTAGTTTTCAGGACAAATGTCTGTAAAGTAATTGTTACTGTGGACATGTAATGTTTATCATCAGTTTGCACCGGATAAGCAATGTCTGTAGAACACACTGAAATGGGGGTAAAACATGATATTGAATGTAATCTTTACTGGCACAGGAAAAAATTATTGACACGGTCAATTTGGACGGGATTAAAATCACAGAGAAGCTTCGGTAATTATTGCATTACCCCATATCCCCATATAATAGGATAGAATAGGGCTTAAGAAACTAATTCCGTAGTAAACAACAAACCTGAGGGAACAAATCACTCTACTATTTTGCAATCAAGACAAACTTGGCACAGCACAGAGATCGCTGACTTAGTGAAGGACTATGAAATCAGACACTGGTGTTTAGAGTGGAATGTGGAATCTGTCAGTATCCATACAGGGCTAATGTGTACCATCACTAGGAGAGGACCGGCTCAAACTTGTTTCTAGAATATTGCAACAAGCATGTCGCTGCATCCGCTGCAATGTCAGGTTGCGTGTCTGCTGGCTGATTTGTAATTCATGGTATTTGGGATCAGAAAAACCTCAACTGCCACTATTTCCTGACATGCCGGCACCCTGCGAAGAAAACACAGCTATCCTGAGCTATTTTCAGGAATTTCCATGATGTGCATGTGTCAGGCTCACATCAAGTCCTCCGGAGAGTTGATATTTTGCATGCAGAGCTTCGTTATTGGCTCATTGGTGATTCTTGCTGCAGGCACACACCATGCGTGTTCATAAGCGTGGATCTTACTCGGGCTTTGATGAGAGATCATTAGCACCAGGTCATGACTGATGCTTCAACAGTCTCCCCGCTCTCTTGGATACGTTTTTGCTTTATCTGTTTTTCCCTGATAAAAAGCGGCGTAGTATCGCATGAGATAGCGAGAGGTGCACAGAAAAGATGAGGTGATTGCTAGTTGCCACTTCACTCAACTGCTTTTTAATTTTCAACGTCGCCTGGGGACAAAAAACGGAAAAGAAAACCTTGTCTCGCAAATGACTTTGGTGAAGGAGCCGGAAACGAGCAAGTAAAGGAGATTCGCTGACAGATATTTCAGAACAAATCACCTGCATAGAAGCCGTCTCAGTCCCTAATGGAAATCCATATTCATCTTGGTCCTGATTCATCCCACGAGGCCTCAGATCTGGCTGATTCCACATCGTCTTATCAATTTTCCCATCCTCTTTCTCTCTCATCAGTCGTTCTATTCTGTTTCCTGGCCGCGAGGACGCCGCTGCATCATATTGCATTGCCATGGAGACATCCAGAGCCGCGTTATGCGATTATTAATGACAAGGCATGAAGTACCCGTATGAATATGTAGATAAGCCTGGTGCATATGGTTTTCATATGAACTGGATTGATTCCAATCTCTGACGTCTAGTTTGACTGATGGTGCCGTTAGGGTTATTTAATATGCCTGAAGTCTGTTCCTCTCTGTAATAATGTTTGAGCGCAAACAAAGTCATCTGCTTTGACTCTAATTATTAGTAGGCAATCCATGTTTCTCCAGTGACATTCATTGAAACGACTCCTCTGTACTATAAAAAACCCACAAACAAAACTCCCAGCATGCCCTACTTTCCGCAGCAAGTTTGTGTGTTTACTTGGTTCTGCTGTCCTTCTCTAAAGGGCACCTTCACTTGTGATGCAGCGAGAGAACATGGAGACATATACATGCGATGGCGTACGCGATAGGAGAAATGAAATATTACAGTGGGAAAGATCATATTTATTAAATCCCCTTGGCCGGGGCTGGACCTGAGCCAACTGTTGCTGTTCACTTCCTATCACCCATAACGAGTCTTCGGCAGGATGAATGAGTGTGTGAGACGTTTGTAAAGATAAAACCAGATTGCATATTAAGAGAGCATAAGGGACATCATATTAAAATCAGAAGCAATCTCAGTATCATCTAAAACCCTGGGAACTTCCCCCACCCTCCTGTCGTGGATTTTAGTGTGCATGCTTGCTTGAACATACTTGAATTGTTCCTTAAGGTCACCTAAAGGGGAAAGAAAACTATTTTTTTGATTGCACAACCGAGATTCATAGACTGTTTTCTTTCATTCTGAGCCACAATGCCATTTGGTAGGAGCCACTTACTGAATGTAGCAATGCTGCTACCTACCAACTACGTTTTAAAGGTCATTTTTTTGACTGTGCTGAAGCATATAAATACCATAATATTTTTGCAGATATTTAGGAAACATGCTAAATTCACATACTTGTTTCTCCAAAAAAAACAACAACACTTCAGGCAGTTATTGTGTGTTCAGTGTCAAAATGTTTTTGTTTCGGTCTATTTGACTCCGCCCACTTCCAATTTACCCAATTGTATTTCAACTCCTCGGGTTGCCAGTTGATGGAAAAACACAGCGTATTGGAGCCATGGGTCAGAGATCACAGATTCCACCCCACCTAACTTGGCATCCATTTATAAAGCTGTATGACCAGAGGAATATTAAAACGCCGATACATGCTAAATTCACATACTTGTTTCTCCAAAAAAAACAACAACACTACAGGCAGTTATTGTGTGTTCAGTGTCAAAATGTTTTTGTTTCGGTCTATTTGACTCCACCCACTTCCAATTTACCCAATTGTATTTCAACTCCTCGGGTTGCCAGTTGATGGAAAAACACAGCGTATTGCAGCCATGGGTCAGAGATCACAGATTCCACCCCACCTAACTTGGCATCCATTTATAAAGCTGTATGACCAGAGGAATATTAATCAACCCAACAACTTACAGTGTAAAGCTTGTCGCCTTCCCTTTGCAGTTGCACTTGTTCATTGTTCTCGTGTGGAAGGTGTTGTTTCTTGCATGGTAATAGCTTGCATCTTGTGAGAGATATTATGAGCTAATTTGCGATGCATTTCCCAAAAGCATTTCTAACCAACTAAGATGGAAAGTTCTGTCATTACTAACATAGTTTAACGATTTGGAGTATCCTGAAACCATAGTTCCAACAAACATTCGGAAACAGCATAGCATACTTGTTTGATTGAAGCTACAGCTCTCGATCAGTGGTAAGTGGCATTTTTGAAGAGTGTGCATGTGCATAAATTAAAAAGCTTCTGACTGAACGAACACATGTATATGGCAGTGGCGTTCCGTCCACATAAGCTGCGAATGCTCCGCATACCCAGGCCATTTGAGAGAATAAGTTCACAGGATAATTCATATAAACATGATTTGGAGTTGATCCCTTGTCATTTGAAATGTAACTTAAAGCTTAAAGAGTTAGGAATAAGTACGTACAATGATTTATTTGCCAAACGGCAGTAATTTTTGTTAAATCTACCAGTTGCGGTCGCTTTCCTTTCTCCGCAGCTTTCTCGCCTCCGCTCTATTGCTATGACTCTTCAGGATTGTAGCGCGTTCTCAGTGATTTGCTGGTCTGCGGCTGATTTAATACGTGAGGTAAGCTGTCCGCGAAGAGCTCACCCAAGCGGAAAAATGTGCTGTTACTGTCAGATCTCGAACTGCCAAAAATCACATTGTGTTTGATGCAAAACCAACTCAACTAAATGAAAAGAAAAACACTGTAACCTTGTCATTTGAAATGTAACTTAAAGCTTAAAGAGTTAGGAATAAGTACGTACAATGATTTATTTGCCAAACGGCAGTAATTTTCGCTAAATCTACCAGTTGCGGTCGCTTTCCTTTCTCCGCAGCTTTCTCGCCTCCGCTCTATTGCTATGACTCTTCAGGATTGTAGCGCGTTCTCAGTGATTTGCTGGTCTGCGGCTGATTTAATACGTGAGGTAAGCTGTCCGCGAAGAGCTCACCCAAGCGGAAAAATGTGCTGTTACTGTCAGATCTCGAACTGCCAAAAATCACATTGTGTTTGATGCAAAACCAACTCAACTAAATCAAAAGAAAAACACTGTAACTGTATATTTTTGTTTTCTCAAGCAAAGCAAATTTAAAAATTCCACTAAAAACATTATCTTCTTACATTTTTGACGTATGTTGAAGATATACGTTATTGTCAACGTTATTGCCTAAGCGGTAAATAATATTTCTTTTTTTATAAAAACGTGGGCTATATAACATTTTAATAATAACAAACATCATATTGTTCCCTTTGTTTTGCGTATGCTCGTATTGCTTACAGTTAAAGTCCTTCTCTGATTTTATTATTGTTTGCAAGGTTGCAACATTACTTTGCAATATTTTAAAAATTTTTTGGTATTTTGCATGGTCTGTTATTGGAGTAGTGTCACCCAGGTGGGAGTTTTAACTCCTATTCACTGGGAATAAAAAATAATTTAGCTGATGCAGAGAGATATATAGACCGGGTGAAACCCCCCATCTCCCAACCCTCTGATCATAACGTACGTGTAAACGTTATTTGGCGGTTTTTACTTGGAAAACCAGCTATATTTTTCTTGCATTCGAATAACAATGAAAACAAAATAAGCCTGAAACGATAGAAGCTCATTTGTAAACCTCATTTACAAATAAGGTTTCTTATTTGTCATCCGTGATCCCTTTTGAGTGTCCTAAAAGCCGATGTGGGGGGGGGGGTCTTATCACTCAGCACTCTCGTTTAAAAAAGTCACCGCTCGCTACTGGTATATGGGAGTGAGTGCACATGTAGTGCATGTTAAAATGAAAAAAAAAAATGAATGGCTTTCTGTTGTTTGTTTAAATGTTAATAACTTGACGTTAATATAATAATCTGACATTAATTGCAATCTTGAAGCGATACATTAGCAGAAATTTTTACTCCACCATCTGTGCGAGACGTCATTAACAACAGTCTTAAATTTTTGAGCCAGCGTGGTTCAAATGACAGCGGTGCAACCATGTTACTACGATTTGGGGAAACAATCATGACTAGCTAGTTAATTACTCCAATGATGCATCATGGTTAAGCAGCGAGTTACGTCGCAACGTACAATTCCCGGGACATTTTAAAATGCTGAAGAAATCCAGAAACTTTTGACCTAAATTCAGGAAGTGTATGCATTCTATGAAATTCTAAATGTAGAATTTGTGTCGTCACATTTATATCAGACAAACAGACTTGTTTACTCCTCTTAAATAGCAAATATTTTATACTGAAACTGAAAACTCCATGGAAAAATCATTGAAATTCATTGGTTACTGAGTGTGGAAACCTTGAATACTGCTTTTTAAAGTGAATTATGTATGCTGTAATTATATACTGCAAAATATGCTGCATCCATTCATATCACTGTCTTTAGCAACGGCTGACTGTAGCTGTACTGAGCTTGTAGCTTGGCAAAATACAGTTTCAAAGTAGCATCTGTAACTGTTTTTTTGTTGGATCCACATATGGTATGATAGCCATGGAGTTTTATTAAAGACTTTCCAGACATCAGTGAAGGATTGAACAGTGTCACTGTAATCTCTGTTGTGAGCTGAGGCAGTAATGAGTATCATCTTCATGCGCTCGCCGTGTGGCCTGTGCATCAGCTGAGAGTCATATTTGTTCAGGGTTGTTATCCACTCTGAGAGAACAGCTTTTGGTAAACAAGAGAAAACAGGCCTTCTACACATAAAATGCATTTGAGGGGCTGAGCGACGCTCGCAGCAAGGAGCATCAATTTGCCACCGTCTCCTTACACGCCTGAGTGCGGTAGACAGCTTTCCCTGAAAATGCTCTCATGAAGCAGGAATCAACGGTGGCTGGAGATCAATGGGAGGCGATCTGCTCACTGAAATGTGTCTTGATTTTTTTTCTTTTCCTCTGTTCTTGTATGGCTTGTGATATGCTAGGATGATTTGCACACACAGGGAGGGGGACATCTAATAAATGCTACACCATTCTTTCTGCTTTCCAAGGAATTTCTGTCGTTAACGGATGCACATTATTGCAGATTCTCAAGAAGTTAAGCAATGATGGCGAAAACCTCACTGACAAATGCCTTGCTTTCACAAGCATTTGAAAAGAAGTTTACTCACCATAGAGTTGTGCTTTATTGGCTTCATCAGAATTGTTTTTTGGTGGCAAAACATTCAGCTTGTTAAGATTTGATTTAGCAAACATCACATTTTCACAGGAAACAGCCTGTCACCTTTAACCCTTGTCATTTCTCAGTAGAAACGTGAGACTGTGGGCTGAAATTGGAGAACCCGTGGCTGTGAAAATGAAATATGGACACCTGACAGTCCTTTTGGCCTCTATCTAGAATTCAATTTCACTTCTCCCAACATATGTTGGAGATAACAGAACATGTCCTCCAGTGGAGCTCATTGGTCTAGCATCATTTTACTATGGCTCATACTCTGCTTTAGTGACTTACAAGCGCCCAACTTTAAGTATTAAACCTTAGGCATTTGTTGTGTGCAGCAGTGTTTGTGCTACGAACACGAATGGCTCTTCGAACCATGCGGCTGGTTGAAAAGTGCTGTGCTATTACTTTTCCAAGAGATCAGATGTACTTTATTTTTTGCTTTGTGGGTGTTAAAACTGGTGAAAATATTCCATAGACTTGTACTACTATTGAAAGGTAAGGTTTATTTTGTTTTGTTTTGTTTTGTCTTGTTTAAGAAATTATTAATTGTATTCAAGGATGCATTAAATGCATTAGAAGTGGAAGGAAGGACATTTTGTGTTACGAAAAAAAACCCGGCAACTGTGGTTGCCAGAAATTCACCATTTCTGGCATTACAGTATTATTGGATGCCTGCAATTTTTTTTGGTGATATAACGTCAAAATCTGCTTTTTAGCTTAAAATGTATTGATAAACAATACCTGTGTGTACCTGTAATTGGTGTACAGGGTCAAATAAACAAAGACAAAACACCATCAATCTAACACACATAACAATAAAACACAAACTAAATAACTGAAAATGTAACCTATGAAAACCCTAATGTACATTACTGATAAAAAAAAATATCAGAAAACACTAAATTATTTATACAACATATAATCATGAGTCACCATAAATTGCATGGTAATTCAAAGTTTTTACTTGCAAAACTCAGTAATTTTACAGTATTTTACAGTAAAATTACATACAATGTGATGTTAAATTTTACCATACATTTTTTCTCCCAGTAATTGTATTTTTTGAAATTACAAATATTTTTCCATAGTAGAGAATTAGGGATGGGCATAAGAAATAACACCCAACCGCTTAGCAACTTGCTAAAATACACTCATAACAGGGTTACTGCACCCATAATGCTCTAACAATGTGCAAGTGACTTTTGCACAAGCAAACTGCAGTAATTTTCTTTGGAAAGTGTAAAACAAAGTCTCTCAGTGTGGTGTGTTTCTGAATATGTAGTTCTTTTTTTAAACAAAGAAACATTTATATTCCCAGAGACACATTTGTTTTGTAACAGAAAGCAGATAAAATGGGATATTTATCTTATCCTCATTTAGTCGGATGCATCTCACCCACTTTTTTAGAGGGGTCGCACCAGCATGGTGATTATGTTTGGAACAGCTGAGATTGTTCTTCTTTTTTAGGCTAGATGAAGAAGCATTCCTGCAGACCATGTGGGGGGTCTCTCATTCTAATAGCCCTTCTCGAGACACTCGCGCTTATAGTCAGTGAGCTAAAACTGCCTACAAAGATCCCTCTCATCTCAACTCTCTCCCTCTCTCTCTGTCACACACAAAAACTTTCACAAGATACTGTCATCTGATGTTTGTCTCCTGCAAGGCTCTGTTTTGTTTTTTGGTGTGATTTTGTTAAAACCTGAGGAAAAATTGGGCTGGAATGAAACAGAACAGATATTCCCCAATTATTTTTTTGGGGGGGGGGGTAGTATGGGTCCGCCCGTAGTGGCCGGGCCGAGTGGCGAGGCCAAGGCGACAGAGGCCGTCCAGCCATGGCCTTCTGAGTTACCTGCTCCACTGTGGCCTCCTAAACTGTCTGATCCACCATGGCCTTCTGAGCTGCCTGCTCCGCCAGGGCTCCCCGAGCTCCCTGTTCCGCCATGGCTCCCCGAGCTACCTGCTCCGCCATGGCCCCCTGAGTTCCCTATGCCGCCATGGCCTCCTGAACTGTCTGATCCGCCATGGCGCCCCGAACGGGTACCGCTATGGAGGCCTGTCGTCCCATGTCTATCCTGAGGAACCTCCAGAGTGCCAACCCCACCTCCCCGTTGGATGTTGTAAGGCGCGAGGACGCACCTTCCGGGAGGGGGGAGTAATGTCAGACTCGGTTCCTGTCCTGTGTCATGTGTTTTCCTCCCCCACGTGTTCCATGTCCCAGGTTTTGTAAAACATAAATCCAATAAAATGTCCTTAAATTGTGTTATTTTGCACATTCAACATTTTTTTTTAATGAACTTGTTATTGTGATTCAAATTCAAATAAATGGAGATTTTGCATGTGGACTGAGAGAGATAAAGAGTGAACGAGCGGGAGAGAGAGAGAGAGAGAGAGAGATAGAGCATAATTTAGCTGTGTGTCTGTTCGGTTTGCTCAGTTTCCTGTTTGCAGTCAATAAACAGGATACTGCTGTGTCATCTTACACATCTCAGTTATAGACAGGATACACATGCTAACGTGTTTAGCAAACTCGCAATAACACAAATATCTACAGGAACATCATAAGCAAATAAAAATTGGAAGCCTCTTATTGCTTATGAAATGAATGAGGTCAACAGCATTAAATATGTCTATTTTTTAACAAAACTGCATATGTATTTGTTTACAATTATTATTTGGATTATTTAGGAAAATATTTACAAATTTGTATATTATATTATATTATATTGTAAGACAATGTCAAAAATTTCAGCATGTTTGTAGTTAAAGTTAGCTTACACTGTTAAAAAAAAACACACCTGTTGTTGCCAGAATATTATACATTTTTCCACATTCATACAAAATACCATCATGGTAACACACAACACTAAATGAATGAAAGAAACATTAATTTAACAATTAATGT